>NC_043708.1:30081647-30177472 GCF_006229205.1 Suricata suricatta
TTTTTTTTTTTTTTTTTTTTTACCCTCCTTCCCCTTCCCATGGTCCTCTGTTAGGTTTCTCCTGTTAGACCTATGAGTGAAAACCATGGTATCTGTCCTTTTCTGCCTGACTTATTTCGCTTAGCATGACACCCTCGAGGTCCATCCACTTTGTTTCAAATGGCCATATTTCATTCTTTCTCATTGCCATGTAGTACTCCATTGTGTATATATACCACATCTTCTTGATCCATTTATCAGGTGATGGACATTTAGGCTCTTTCCACGATTTGGCTATTGTCAAAAGTGCTGCTATGAATATATTCTTTCAACCAACCTCGTTCGAGTCCGTGCTCCATCACACAGCAGGAATACAGGGAGAGTCCAGACCCAGCCTCAGTCCCTGTGTGGTTCCCAGTCTGGTGGAGGGTGGACTCACAGATTTTGACTGAACAATGAGACGAGTCCTATATGAGGTGGGTGATCATGGTGTCTTGGGAACTTCCAAGAGGGAATGACTAACAGTGGGTGAGAGACAGGGAGTGGGGCCTGGAGGGGGTTATGGGGGTGGGGGAAGGATTCACAGAGGATCAGTCAGCACCCAGGTGCTGTGAAATGTGTACACAGCTAACTGCCACATTACATTTCAGCACTCAGAAGTGGATAGGGCTACTGGTTCTCTGGTTCCCTGGGGGTAGAGAGAGATGTGGGATTCTAGACTAGCAACAGCAAAACCACCAAGCTACTATTGCTGTTAGAACTCAGATCAGCTCTGGGGTCTAGAATCAAAACTTTTTCCTAGGCACGAATTCAGTCTTTTCCTGTGGGTGAGTGGATCTAAGCCTGGCTCCTCAGTAGAATTACTCAGGAAGTTTTAAAAAATATACTGATAGCTGGGTCCCACCTCCAGAAATTCTGATTTCATTGGACTGAGATGGGGCCTGGGCATCAGTATATTTTAAAAGCATCCCCTATGGTTCCAATATGTAGCTAGGGTTGAGAACTGCTGCTCTAGATTACCTGTCCACACTCCAAAGGTGCTTCTAGAACATGCCTTCATGGGTGGACAGGTTTTATGGTTTCGTTTTGTTTCGATTTGGTTTGGTTTCTGCAGTAGGAGATGGAGAAAGGTGTGTGCCAAGGCTCTGGACAATGATAGCACCTGCTTGCAGGGTTACTGTGAGGTTTACTGTGCTCATAAATAAGCACTCACACAGGTCCCAGGCTAAGCCCCAAAACACTAATGTTTGAAACCAGAGGGAAGAGCCCAATGTAAGGAATTTATGCCACCAAGTCACACTTCTGTGATTGCTATTTAGAAATAAAAGCCTGTCCTCAACAGCACTTATTTAGGGGATGTGTGAGCTGTGGAGGGGAGAATGAGCCCCATGAGGTTATGTGAAGGTACCTGGGAAAGGAATGAAGGTCAGGAAAACACTTGAATGCCATGAATGTCTGTGCTCAGCAGTGAACAATGAAATGAGTGCAGGCCCCAGACCAAAACTTCGTTGGCAAGGCAAAGGCAAGGAGTTACTTTTGCATCCACTGAGGGAAAATTCTAGAATCGTGACTTCTTTTTTAGCAGCAGAAGAATCTAGAATACATTTACTCCAAACCAGTGCATAGGGCAGGGTCTTACCCTCTAGACTAGATGGGTAAAAAAAATCAAGTGAGAGAAAGAACAAAAGAAACCCTCCACTGAAATAATAACATTTAGATTACTGCTTTTCAGTAGTGTTTCTTGGAGAGTAGGCTCTACTTAGAAATGAGTGGATTTCTATCCATTCAATCATCAGAAGTCAATACTGGACTTCCGTGTGATTCCCAAGAGATCATTCCTGTTTGTCTTTGAGAAAAATGAGCCAGCCTATGCAAGATTGGTTGGGTCTAAGAATGCAGCCTTACACTAATTCTAGAAAAAAAAATTACCCAAATGCCTTATGTCACACACATTTATGTATTGCTGATGGAAGCTAAATCATATTTTGGGGAGCCCCATACTCAAATGAAGACTCTTTCAGATAAACTAATGAGTGTCTGCATTGCCATGCCCATCTACCCCACCTGACTTTTACATGAATCAACATGATCACAGTCAGCCAGAGTTTCTGAAGGTTTCTAGCTATTTTTCTGGACTCTGCAAGAGCAGGGTACAGCATCTCTCAAGAAAGCCCTGGCTGGTTGTCCAGGAGATTGGAAGCCCGTCTGCTCACAGCAGTAAGGTGAATCAGGTAAAAATGAGACCTCCTTTTTTTTTTAATTTTTTTTTAACATTTTTTCACTTTTTGAGAGACAAACGTGAGTGGGGAAGGGGCAGAAAGAGAGGGAGACACAGAATCTGAAGCAGGCTCCAGGCTCTGAGCTGTCAGCACAGAGCCCGATGTGGAGCTTGAACCCATGAGCAATGAGATCCTGAGCTGGGCTGAAGCCAGACACTTACTATCTGAGCCACCGAGGCACCCCCTGACCTACTTCTTGAGTAGGGTTTCTGATGCAGTCCAACTCAGGTCACTAGCCCTTCCAATTTTTCTTTCTGGTTCACATGGGGCTGCGTTGGCCATTAGGTGCTGGGCTGGGCTCTGTGGAGTGGGGCTCTATGGCAGGACTCTTGTCATTGGTGCAAGAGAGAGGCCACTGGGACCCTTGGGATGCATCTACAGATTCCAGGGGTGGCAGGTAGGTGAGCACCTTTTCAAAGAGTAGATTACAAGGGTGAAAGAGGTCAACCAGGGAGAAAGAGAGAGAACAGCTCTCAGAAAGGTACTGAGTCCCTGGGAGTGTTAGCAGAGGGTATCAGGGATAGCCCTGTAGGATGGTAATATTCCTGTATTATAGCACTTAGGTTTTGGTGGTATGCATTCATTGACTTATGATCAGTTGGGTCTGTTTCCTTGGTGTCACATCCGAAGCCTTACCATTTCTCCCACTAAGTCTGGGGAGAGCTGGTCCTGTTGACAACATGAGCAATTAGAAGAGGGCCCCATGAAATCTTGTCCTCTGGAAGGTTCCACAGGTTGAAACAGACAAGCGCTGCATTTTGAACTGCTGCTTGGAGTCCTGTTTCTGTTACCATGCATTGGAGCTGACTGAGCTCTAGAACCAGAGGTTCTCCATATTGTCTCCATATTGTCAAGTATTAGCTACATACACTTTGGCAAGTCACGTCACTTGTTAGCACTGGAGCACAAGGATTAAGATTGTTCTTTGGAGGCAAACTTCAAAGATTTGAACTTTGAATCTTTCATTTTCTAGCTCTGTGACTCTAATCAATCTAAGTAACCTATCTGTGTCTCTATTTTTCTACCTATAGAATGGGTATACTAGTGACTATCATATAGCCTTTTAGTGAGGTCTTAATGGGCTAATAAGTGTTGAATACACTTTGACCAGTGTCTGTGCTTACTGCAAGTTCTTAATAACTCTTAATGAAGCCAACTAACTAACCCAGCAACAAACAAAACCTTTTAACGAGGGTTGATGGAAGGAGTCCCCAAGAGAATGCATTTGAAGCACCTAGTCCCATGCCTGACATATGGTGAGTGCTCAGTAAATTAACTGTTTTCCTTTTCACTATCATTGTCATCATCTTTCTCTTCCGTAGGCTTCATGTTTCCCCAGCTGTTTAACAGATGACTATGTCAGGGGTGTCTGGGTGTCTCAGTGGGTTGAGCATCCAACTTCGGCTCAGGTCCATCATGGTTTGTGAGTTCAAGCCCTGTGTCGGGCTCTGTGTGGGCAGTTTAGAGCCTGGAGCCTGCTTTGGATTCTGTGTCTCCCTCTCTCCCTCCCCTCCCTTGTTTGCGCTCTGTCTCTTTCTCTCTATCTCAAAAATAAACAAACATTAAAAAATTTAAAAAAAGAAGGTGACTATATCAGCAGAAGCATGGATTGAACTGATTTAGGATTCAGCTCTTACAATGTGTGTAGCTAAAGGCTCTAGAACACAGAGAAGCATGGATTTGGTTTCACCCTTAAGTAGCTTATAGTCTCATTAAGGAGAGATGTAATCCAATGGAAAGGACACTAACCCCATGCAGAGCAGGTCAGGGGAAGCACCAAGTGTTGCAGATAAAGGATTCCTTCGAGATCTTACTGATGTCGTGTGAGAGCAAGGGAGAAGGGTGCACCTTGACCTGCACTTTTAAGGAAATGGCTGCACGAATTAGTAAAAGACACCTACATCACCTGCCAGGCCTATGCAGACGTGTCCTTAAATCCTCATAGTTCCTGGGCGGTAGGTACTTGCTTCAGCCCAGACTCATGAAGTCATGTGTCCAGAACCCCAAGGTGTGAGGCAGCGGTGCCATGGCACAAATCCATTGCTGCCTTGACCTGAATCTGTGCTCTAAAGCCCCCATGGCTTCTGTCCAGGCTCCATGCACAGGGAGGAATGGCGGGCGGGGCGGGCAGCGCTCTGCAGAAGTTAAAATCATGGATCCCCACTCCTGTGTGGCTTCTCCTGGCAAGTTATTTTTACCTTTTAACCCTCTGTTTCCTCATCTGGTATGTCACACCTTACGTGGCTGCCCTAAGGACGCGGTGACATAACATGTGCAACTAGTCCGTCAGGCAGTCCAGACTCAGAAAGTGAGTGGATGGGGCAGTTTTATTGTTCTCTACTCCCTGTCACCGAAAGCCTTGCAGTGACTGACCTCCCTCTCTGGGGCATACACCTTAAACTGATTGATGTCTTGAACAGAACCCGTGATTTCTGGGGAACCTCTACTGTGAAAACTGTTCTGGGGCACCTGGTGGCTCAGTCGGTTAAGCGTCCGGCTTCGGCTCAGGTCATGAGCTCGCGGTTTGTGGGTTCGAGCCCCGCATCAGGCTCTGTGCTGACGGCCCAGAATCTGGAGCTTGTCTTCAGATTCTGTCTCTTCCTCTCTCTCTGCCCCTCCCCTGCTTACACTGTCTCTCTCAAAAAATAAATAAAAAACATTAAAAAAAACCTAAAAAACAAAACAAAACTGTTCTGTCCAATCTCGAACTTCCACCATGGTTCTTGGGGGTACTACTGGGGATGCGTGGCCTGCCTCTGGACGCCTCCACCCAGGCTCACTTCTGCATTCCAACTCCTCTGGTGTTTTGGGTCAGAGGTAGAAGAGAAGTTTCTGAGGTTGATGTAGCCTGTAGTCGCTGTGGATGCTCTGAGAGAGAGGCACTTAGATCTCCCTTAGGCCAAACCCCTTCCTCCAACCCCTCTCCCGTGGGGCATCAACTTGCTTGATCCAGAAGCTGCCTGGTGGGAAGCCTTATGGCTAATCCTTGCCCTCTACCTTTACATTCTCCTATGTGTGGCCACGAGAGCCTCTGAGTTCCTCTCTTATACCCTTGGAGACCCAGAGATACCTGGAGGAAGGGGAGGGACACTGGGACCCTGCACTGCTGTCCTTCTTCAGCCAGCTGGCTCCCAACATCCAAGAGCCTCCTGTCTTGCAAGAGGCAGCAGACGTGAGGCCCTGTGTTCTCATATGCCCTTGGACTCCTGGGGTTTCACCCCAGCTCCCTTACAGACCTTCTCAGTGCTCTGCTCTGCTCATTTTGATGATGGCACCAGGGAGGGTGCAGAGTATTATCTGGGAGTGGAAGACCACTGCCCTTCCTTGGAGGCAGCCGTCACATTCCTCAACAGTTGTCTGGGTGCCCTGTTTGCTTGGCTCAGTGGGGGTGAAAGGTCTTCTCTTCTTTCTTTAAAAAATTTTTTTTAACATTGATTTATTTTTGAGAGACAGAGAAAGACAGATCATGAGCAGGGGAGGGGCAGACAGAGAGGGATACACAGAATCAGAAGCAGGCTCCAGGCTCTGAGCTGTCAGCACAGACCCCAGTGGGGGGCTTGAACTCATGAACTGTGAGATCATGACTTGAGCCACCCAGGGCCCCTTTTCTCCTTTCTTTCATGAAAGGAGCAGGAGAGGCCAAAAATCCCACTCCTCAACAACTCCTTGTTTGTGTTATGGACTGGGGAGGGGGGTTGCCAGAGCAAGGGGATTTGGGAGGGGAAAGGGTGGGCCGAGCCAATCCAGTGGCCTTTTGCAAGGCCCTGAAGGAGGTGTCAGGTCTGCAGTGGGCTCTCTCTTTAAGTCTGGGGAAACTTAGGGCCTCTCTGCCTCAGCTCTGCACTCCAATGGCGAATGTTGGGATAGCAGAGAAAGTTCTGCATCCTGTTAAATATGTAGTGCACGTTAGCATAGTGCCTGGCACTGGGTGGGTGTTTCCTAAGTGGTAGCCAGTGTGGGGTTTACTGTATTATTTTTCTCTCTGCCTAACCTCTGAGGTGGCTGTTTGTTTGTCCCCACATGGCAGACAAGCAGAGTACTGAGCCTGTGGTGCTCTCTGCTCTGTGTCCTTGTCCCACCCAGGAGTCTGGAAGGCAAAGCCTAGACACCCTTGTTCTCGAGTGTTTACTGGAGGCTGCTCTATGCAAAGCACTGCACTGAGCCACGGAGCCCACTTTTTCTGGACTCCGGGTCAGGGCATGTGGTTTGGTAACTTCAGTTTGGGGGACCAAGGAAAAAGATGGTTGTTGTCCACGGAGCTCCAAGCCCCTCCCTTCCAGCACCCTACAGTGGGTGCATTGACAGGAGAGGTTCCAACCAGGGTTCAACCTGCTTGATGTAGGTGGGTGGGAGAGTGGGTACAGCCAGGTGCTCAGAGTAGGAAGAAACTATTGGTTCAAGGAAGCGTTCGTCACATTGAAGGTGCTTTTTGTGGCTGGTGGGACACGTGTCCGGTCATTCATTCATTCATTCATTCTTTCCTCACTGAGGGGAGGTGAACTGAAGATCCCATTTTCCCCAGAAGGTGAAATCAATGAGATGCTGAGAGATTTCCGAGTTGGCAAAAAGAAAAAAAGTAAAAAGGATAGGAGGGAGGGAAGGGGAGTGAAAGAGAGAGAGAGAGGGAGGGAGGGAGGAGAAAGAAAGAAAGAAAGAAAGAAAGAAAGAAAGAAAGAAAGAAAGAAAGAAAGAAAGAAAGAAAGAAAAGAAAGAAAGAAAGAAAAGAAGGAAAGAAAGAAATGAGATGTTGACGAATTTCGAAATTGACCCAAAAAAAGGGAGGAAGAGAAGGAGAGAGAGAGAAAGGAAGGAAGGAAGGAAGGAAAGAAAGAGAAAGAAAGAGAGAACGAAGGAAAGAAAGGAATGAGATGCTGAGAGATTTCCAAATTGACACAAAAAAAGGAGGGAGGGAAGGAGAGAGAAAGGAAGGAGGAAAAGAGAAAGAAGGAAGGAAGGAAGGAGATGTTGAGAGATTTGCAAATTGGCAAAAATAAGAAAGGGAGGGAGGGAGAGAGCAAGAGAGAAGGAAAGAAGAAAAGAAAGAAAGAAAAAGAAAGAAAGAAAAAAAGAAAAAAGCAAAGAGAGGAAGAAAGAAAGAGTCACCATTAGTTTTCAAACCAGACAGACTGGTGGGTTTTGTGCAGCGGATCACAGTATTTGGCATCCAACCCAGGAAACAGGCTGAAGGCAAGGAGTTTATATGAAAAGTCCACCCAGCTCTGAGCAGGTGGTACAAATGCACACCACTGTGTCTCTAGAGGCAGGAGTCCTGGGTGTGCCTTGATGCCAGCCCCCATTACAAGCAGGAAACTGAATTTTCACAAATTATGACTTCTGGAGTTGTTGCTCATTTTACGAGTTAGTTTGCCTCAGAATTCCGGTTACATGGCCAGCCTCCTCAGTACTTTAAAAATATGACTTGATTTATAAAAACTTGATATGTAAACAGATTTTCTTGCTGGTCTTCACATGAGAGTGAAAAAAAGCATGAGTTTTAAGTCTTAGAGTCCTGGTCTGATTCTATTCTTAATTGCAACGAAGGCATGTGGGCACCTACACTGGAGCCCTTTTGTGCTTCATAGTGGGTGCTCCTGCCTTCATTTAAGGGAAATGTAACACGATGTGCCCTAAACGTAGTGTTCATTGAAAACATATTTATTGAGTACCTCCCATGTCCCAAGCACTGTGAGAAGGAAGTATCGGTGAACAAACTCTTTCAAAACAATGAATGACAGTGAGCTCGGCTTAAAACAGCAATCCCATTTACCGACCCAAGCCCTGAGGCAGTCTGGTGGAAGAGTAAAGTAAACAAGTAGCTAAAAATCTTAAATAATTTTAGGTTGAGATGGATGTTGTGAAGGAAAGAAACTGAAGTCTCTGAACGTATGTAGGTTGGATGGTCTGGAAAGCTCTCTCTGAAGTGGTGACATATAAAGCAAAACCCAAAAGATGAGAGAATGCCAGTTACCTGAAGAGGTAAGAGCAATCATTGTCGTTGGCAAAGGACTCGTGCACTCAAAGGCCCTAGAGGCAGTGGGCTTCTTGTGTTTTAGAACTTGAAGAGTAAGCCGCGGTGCACAGGTCATCAAATGAGTTTGGGGAAGTGGGCAGAGTTGTCCTCTCATGGCTTCCTAGAAGCCACGTGTCTTGGCTTCCTAGAGCTGCTCTAGCAAGTGCCACAAACCAGTGGCTTCGAACACCTGAAATTTGCTGTCTCACAGTTGTGGAGGCCGGTTGTCCAAAATTAAGGTGCCAACCAAGCCATGCACCCGCTGTAGGAGATCCTTCTTTGCCTACTTCTAGCTTCTGGTGAGTTGCTGGCAATCTTTGGTGTCCCTTGGCTTGTAGCTATGCCACTACTCCAAACTGCCTATGTGGCATTTTCCCTATGTCCCTGTCTTCCCATGGCCGTCTTCTTATAAGGACACCAGCCATGTTGGATTCGGGGCCCAGCCTACTCCACAATGACCTCGTTATAACCCAAGAAATTACACCTGCAGTAACCTTACTACCAAATAAGGTCACATTCTGTGCTACCAGAGGCTAGGACTTCAACGTCTAAATCTCCGCGAGGCACAGTTCAACCCCTGTCACCATAGTAAGAAGTTGGAATTTTATTTGACATGCAAATCCTGAGGGCTCTCATGCAAGTGGATGGCGTGATGTGATGGGTGTTTTAAAGGCTGGTGTGTGAGGGTGAGCCGCTGCTGCTGCTGGTAGAGGGGTGGTGTGGGTAGGAGTTGGTGGTGACTAGTGAGTGACTTGTATGAGCTGTTGCAGGTGAGAAGTGATGATGGCAGTGATTGGAGCCTAGATATCAAAGAACAGGAAGAATGACAGGATGTGCCTGTGGCTTGGATGTGGGACAGGGAAAAAGAAGGTCATGGGAATGGTGTCCAGGCTTTTTACTTAATTATAAGGGGATGATGATATTGTTCACTTTCTTTAGACAAACGTGGAGAGGACCAGGTTTGGGGCTGGAAGTGGTTTGGGTGGGGAATCACAGAACAGGGAAACAAATGCAGGGGTGAAAATCAGAAAGCTTCACCCACTCCCGGTCACCATCATCTTGCTTTTGTCTAAAATACTATAAGTAAAAAAGCTTTCTTTGTGAGAAAGCTCAATCCCGTGTTAAAACGCAAGCATCCCTGGAAGAGGACACACGGTCAGCCAGAGCACCTTTCCCAAGAGCACCTGTTGATTGGGAGACGAGACAAGGCAGCAAATACGACAGCAGAGAACATGTTTGGAAGAGAGAGAGCGGTGAAGATCCAAGGCAAAGTGTCCCGATGTCACAGTTGCTCCGTAGACTGTAGGAGTGTGCGCTTTATTTAATTCCATCTTTGCGGGGGTGGAGATCCAAAAGCAACTAGCCAAAAATGCCAGCAGAATGGGTCTAGGGAGTTGCAAGTTCCCTTCATAGGGACTAGCTTGAAAGAAAGTAAGACAGAGGGGAATTCCAGGGCTGGGTTGCAGGGGCAATGGGGCAGTAAGAGAAGCACAAAAAACTGAGGACAGTATAGGGCTTGGAGTAAAAAGTGGGCTAAATGCCAGCCTTTTACAAGAGAACTGTTCCCTGAACTTGACCCACCCCCCATCTCTACGGCCCTCTCTTGCTCCGATCGTTTTCCATACCTGAGCGGCTTCTGCCTTCCAGCATTAGTGCTTCCAAGCTCCAGAAGCTTCGTGTCTGTCTACCAGAGCTGTTTTCATCCCAGCCTTCCCCATAAGCTTGTATTCTCTTACCCCTTTTTGTTTGAATTCTTGACAGATCAGAGAAATTGGGGCATTTGGGATGATAACCGTCAGGAGTGGCATGCTGGCTTTGGGACCCGGCAGGGTGGAGCCCACGGGTTCCCAGCATTTGATGTGCTACGGCCCTATCCTGGGTTCTCCCTCCCATGCACGGACTTCGCCAAAACCAGGCACCTGGCTCTGAACAGGATATTGCCCCCCAAGGGTATATGATGGCATTTGCCTTTGCCAAAAGGAGTCCCTAGCCCTTTTGTTGATTTTTCTGGGTGACGGTGGAGGAAGGGTGGCGGCGGGTCTGCCATCTCAGAACTTAGCATCAGGACCACTTGTCCAGCCTATTGAGTGGAAATTATTCAGCCAGAGCTGGGAGCACAAGAGAGTTTTAAGCATCACTTAACATCCTATTTTATTGTTTCTTTCCTCTATTCCTTTAAGGTCTCATTGTTTTGAGCTTGAACAAATGGCAAAGTCCACCATCAAAGACAACAAGCCAGCCTCGCCTCGGTTTTATTGCCATGCCGGTGGGGAAGGAATCTCCCCTCCCCCTTATATAACTTCAACATCTGTTTGGTTTGGGAGGTTGGAGGAGAGGGCTGTGGCCAGAGGAAGGCAGAATTTCCTAGCTCCCATTTCTGTGGCTTTTATTGAGTGGCAAACCTGGCAATAAATTAGAATCAGAAGGCAGTACCCAGTGATAAGCAGAGGGACCAAAGATGCTGCCAGGGACAGGTAGCAGAGAAAGGTGAATTGCTGGCTGGCCCCACGCAAAGGATGAGAGGGTCTCATTCTGTCGTGTGGTGAATCTGCAGATTCTCACCAGGTGCCCAGGGATGGGCTCTGCCTACCTGAACTCTCGCACCTGCTGTCTCCTCCCATCTGCCTTGGGACTGACAAACAGCACACACTTGCTCACAGAGGCCAGGTATCCAGCACAAAGCAAAGAGCTGAATTTATCTGGTCAATCTAGGTACCCCTGTCTTATTTAAAAAAATTTTTTTTAATGTTTATTTATGTTTGAGAGAGAGAGAAAGATAGAGCACAAACAGGGGAGGGTCAGAGAGAGAGAGGGAGACACAATCCGAAGCAGGCTCCAGACTCTGAGCTGTCAGCACAGAACCCGATGCGGGACTGGAACTCACGGACCATGAGATCATGAACTGAGCTGAAGTCGGGTGCTTAACTGACTGAGCCACCCAGGCGCCCCTAGATACCCCTCACTGAGCTACTTAGAGCCACAAGTGAGAGCTGCCAGAGCTGCTCTGGCTCCGGGGAGTCTGAGCACCGCAATTCTAGCCTCAGGTGGGCCGGGGGTTCCCTGGGAGTTTGGCAAACTGATTTCTTCATCTGTAAAATGAGCTTCTCTTCTGTAACTTTTTGCTTTTGTTTCTTTTTAGTACTAACTCGCTAGGATTCTCACTACTAAACTCTGATAGTATATAGTACAAAAGGATGTCCCCTAAATATAACAGTGAAGCCGGCAGCATTTCCCAGATTTGCTCCTTTCTCTGACTGGAGGCGTTTTGTTTCTGTTTGGTTTCCTCTTTCCAATTCAAGTCCATCAAGAAGCGATCACCATAAGGGGAACTCACCCAAACAAAGCAAGCTAATTCTTTCACTGTTAACTCGTTTCAACTCAGCAGATGTCATAGACAGAACCAAGAGATGCAGGTTCTAGCTCTCGCCCTACCATTAACTACATGTAAATCAGCCACCCTGGACTCCAGCTCTGCCTTGGTATGGCCAGTGGGCAACCAGGTGATGGCAGATCCCTCCCTCCCCACTCAGGACGAGAATCTGTTCCCTGAGGAACTTTCCCAGGAGGCTGTGTGGGTGTCTCACGGCCCTCCTGCTCTTTAGAGTTAGCCCTCGACCCCAGCCTCTCCTTCCTTTCCTTGCTTCATGGTTGATCTTCTTTCTGTTTCTTCCATTGTTCTCTCACTGCACTTACCACTTCCGGAACTCTCACTGCAAACCTTTCCGCTCTACTGTCCCTGCCTTCTGCCTGATTTTCACACACACACACACACACACACACACACACCCACACACACACACTGCCTTCCTAAACAATCACAGATGCTGTCACATCCTATAACTGACACATTTCCTGTCATCAAGTGCAAGGGCCTAGGAAACTCATGAGTTCTCCCCGTTTTGGCAAGAGAAGTGAGCAGGCCTTGAATGACACCATTTGATGATATTAGGGCCAGTGTCTGACTTTGCCTATCCATCCCTATCACTTCTGTTCTACTTATCTTGGAGAAAACTTCTCCTATGACCCTGTGTCCTCCTCCAGCCCCATTTATTGAGCACCTACTGTATGCTTTGTGGTCTAGCTTTTGTTACATTTCCCTTACTGATGAAGAAGACAGGCGCAGAAGTGAAGTGATCTGCTCTAGGCCACACAATTGAATGGAAGCTGAGCCTCTAGTTAAGCTTTGTATGACTCCAAAACATGAAAGCGCCAGCCTCTACTTCATCTCCTGTATCACTTGAGCTCCTTCCCTCTTCCGCCTCCAATTCCCGGACTCCAAATGCAGGCTTCCCACACGTCTCACCATCTCAGGTCCCCATGTCCCTCCGCCTCACCCTCCGCAGTTTGACTTCTCTGACATCATCTGAGGCTTCTCTGCTGTGTTTGACGGCGCTGATCACTAGTCTTCTGGATGTTCTGTACTGCCATGCACTCCAGAACAGAGCACTCTCCTGGTTCTTCTGTTCTGTCTCGTCCCTCTCACTGGTAGCGTTTTCTCCATCACACCCCATAAATATGGCGCTCCTCAGCGTCCCACCATCGCTTCGTTGCTGTCTAGTCTTCTTGATCTATTTCATCTACTCAGGTTTTGTCCACAATTTCGGGATCGATGAGACCCAGAGCCACACCTTTGGCCATGTATCACATCACTTGCTGGACGTCTCTGCCGAAACGCCCCACCCATGTACCTCATGGTTACATCCCCCCAGGGAGCTGCCTCTTCCTTGGCTTCTGACACCATCATTCACCTGGAATTCTTTCTTTCTTTAAAAAAAATTTTTTTATATATCCTTATATTTGAGAGACCAAGACAGAGAGCAGGTGGGGGAGGGGCAGAGAGAGAGGGAGATACTGAATCCAAAGCAGGATCCAGGTTTTGAGCTGTCAGCACAGAGTCTGATGCAGGGCTCAAACCCACAGACCGTGAGATCATGACCTGAGCCGAAGTCAGACGCTTAACCCACTGAGCCACCCAGGCACCCCATCCTGGAATTCTTTCAAGCTGCACTTGCTTTGTTCTGCGTTCAATCCAGTCCCTGGCCCTTCTTCCTAACAACTTTTTCTCACAGATGAGTCTCAGGATACACTCCAGTGACCCACCCCTTCCTTTTGCCATCTACCTGTCACTACCCCCACATCAAGCCTTTAGCATTGTCATCCTTTTATACTGCCATCACTTCCTAAGCAGTCTGTGTCATTAGCCTGTCCCCTTCCAAGTCTGTCCTCCACATGGTTACCAAAGTAAACCTTGCTCCTGAAGTTCTTTAGTGGCCCCCCACTAAAGTCACTAATGAAATGAAGCACAGCCTTCTCCTCCTGAAAAATGGTACTGTCTGTGACCTGGTCATGTCTACCCGCCCATTTCATCTCTCTTCACACTGCTTCAGGCTTTATGCTTTAGCAGCACATCACAGCCTCTGGTCCCTGTGCATAACTGGCTGTTCCTCATCTCTGTGTCTTTGAGTTGGTCCATCTGCCCTATGTGCCCTCCCCACTTTCTTGCCCAGAAAAATCCTACTTACCCTATAAAACTCAGCTGTAGGCCACCTTATCTGGGAAAACATCACACACACACACACACACACACACACACACACACACACACACACACACACACACGGCTGCTTTGGATCTCTTTTCTCAGTCTTCTCTAAAATTCTTTGTCCAAAAAAGAAAAATAGAAATAAAAAATAAAATTCTTTGTACAAATCTCCACCCTTCCACTTGCACTCGGGCGCCACTGTCTGTTCACATGTCTGTCATCCTGATCGGAGTGTGAAGACAATGACTCGTTCACCCTGGGTGCCTGACCCGAAGCCTGGAACTCAGCAGGCACCGAATAAATGCTCGGAGGATAAATGAGTGGATGCACCAAGTGCAGAGAAAATCTTTAGCGTGGGTATCTGGATTGGGTTTCCTTTTCCTCTCTCCTCTTGTAGCCTTTGTCTCTCATTCCATTGAAACCAAAACGCTTGCGAAGACTAGACCATACAATCTTGAGAGCCAGCCTGGGGATAGACGAAGAGTACTCTGAAACACATTAGGGGCTGGTAAAATATATCACCTGTTTTCTGTCATATGTGAACAACATTTCTGGATCTTCGACTTTCTCAAATTCATGTATACACAGATGAGCCCCTCCTGAGAGACAGCTTTTTAAAAGTGAGATAAGCCAAGGGGTAGAGTAATCATAATAATAGATAGCCTTTAATAATGATAATAGAAAGTCTTTATATGGAGTGGTTAGTATATATTTGCTTAATCTTCAGAATGACCAGATGGGTGAGGTCCCTTTGCTCCCCCATTTTGCAGATGAGGAAACTGAGGTACAGAGAAATTGGGTAGCTTGTCCATGGAAGCATAACCAAGGAGTTGCACATTGAGGTATTCAGATGTTTAGACAGCGTTAAGCACTGATAAAGCCAATTCTGCAGGTTAGATTTTCATGAGCCAGTTAGCCTCCCTTTATTCAGAACCGCCTTGCATCTTGAGAAGGAAGACAGGAATAGAAAAGGTAAGGATTGATACTTTTTGAGCACCTATTATGTGTCAAGAAGTGCCATAGGGGTTTTATATAGATGGTCTTACTTGTCACAATAGCCTGACAAAATAAGCGTCCTTATTTTACAGATGGAGAAACCAAGACCCAGAAAGGCTCAGCTACTTGTCTGAGATTGCCTAGTGAGTGGGACGCACGCCTGTCTGATTGCACTGACGGTGCCCACAGTCAGGCCTCAAGGCAGACGGGGCTAATGCATGCTTGCAGAGAAGGGGGAGGACAGGGATGAGCTACCCTGTTCCAGGAAGTGCAATTCCGAGTATGAGCCCTTGAGATGGTGGCTGTGCTGGTCAGGCTAGTCTTGAGAGCCCTGTAGTAACCAAAATCCTTGAAATCTCTCTAGCTTAATACCATGCAGTTTATCTCTTGCTCACTAGACCACAAAGCCCAAGGCCGGACATACTGCCCTCCTTCATCTGGTGGCCCCTCCATTTGGAGAGGATGGAGAGCGAGGATCGAGGAGGTAGAGGGAGAAGGCACACAGGCTTTGAATCACTTTCACCTTGCGATGACACAGTGCACTTTCAGTCAGAGTCCCTTGGCCCAAACTGGTCACGTGGCCTGATGCAACCACAAGGGAACCTGGGAAATGTAGCAGAGGGTGTGGCTGCTGAGGGTGTGGCCTAGCTTTGCCACTGGTACCTGCCTCTTATACTCGTGGGCTGTAGAAAGATGTTGCTTTCGGGGAACAATTTGATGGCAAGGGCATGGAGGTGGGGAATCATTGCAACTTAGGTCTCAGACCTCCTTCCTCTTTTGTAACAGTGAATCTGGTGTGGAAGGGAGACCAGGAAGTCCCGATCGGACAAATTGGCAGATGCCCCGCCTTGAACCCTATGCCTTCGGCTCCTGGTCTTGTGAAATGCAGCTTTATCCCTTTGCACACCCAGAGAGAGGGTGCATGCTATGAACCCCACTATGAAATGCACTGCCCTGCCCTCCATTGCTCAAGAGGCAGGAAGGAGGCCTGCGGATAGAGCAGGGAAGCCCTGGAGGGGGACGGACGTGAGGTTGGGGGGAGTCCAGTCACCCTCACTGCACCGCAGAAAGCAGTCCTCTTTTTATGAAGGCACAGTACCTCTTTCAAAAATAATTTACAGCACAAAACCAAGCCTGCTGTGTAGCATTACAATTTGTCATTAAAACTCCATTCCTCTTGCCAGAGTAAATGAGCCATTTACAGCCAGGGTGCCAAGATGGACTGTTGTTATGTTTTCTGCCTTTGTTATTATGAATGTTCATGGCTCTTCTCAGACAAGCCCCTGGAGGATCCCCGGAAGACTTGCCTTGCCATCTGGGTCAATTAGCCAGGTTTGCCGGTGTTTTCCTGGATGTAGGTATCATTACCCTTGCAGACGGCTGCAGGAAGCCAGACCTGGGTGCTCCCAGTGGGAAGGGCGATCCGGAGAGGTATCGCTTGTATCTACCTGTGCTCACGTACTTCTCTCTCTCTCTCCCTCTCTCTCTCTCTCTCTCTCTCTCTCTCTCTCTCTCTCTCACACACACACACACACACGCTCAGGATGTGCACACACAACACAGAAGCTCTGACTTCCTAGTCATAGTATTCTCATACCTCTGTTAAGTGTGGGCACATATAGGTCAGCAGATAAACCTCAGGTGCGTTGAGTATCATTAAGGAAGTTTATTACATTTCCTCTGAAATGTGTGTGTAGACAGGCTGGGTAAGAGACCTTCAAATGCCTTAGGCTGGGAAGCTGTTTTCCAGGGTCTTTCTGGTCTCGGAATTCCATCCCAGACGCTGTTCTGGGTTGTCAGATCCAGAGGAAGCAGTAGACAGTCAAAGTAGTCAGTCAAGTCTTCTTGAGGGAAAGAGAGCAAGAGGATCCCATGGGTGGCTAGAGGAAGGCATGCCTAGGAAGAAGTTGGCCCAGAGCTCGGAGGGCCACAGCTCTGTGTTATTTATCTCTGTATTTCTCCCCCTTCCATACATAAACCACCCTGGCTAGTACACAGGAGGTGCTTGATAAATATCTCTGGCATTGAATTATAAACAGAAGATTCGATTCTGCCCTCAGGTCGTTTACAGTTTAGTTCCATTTACAAAAAGCACACGCACTCCTATCTTTGCCTTTGAGGTCTGGCCTCTCTTGCAAGTCCACTGGCCCAAGTTCTTTTCTCTAATTAACCCACTGAATCACTGCCATCTTGACCCTGTCCCTAACAAATCAGGTTTACTTGAATACTTAAGGGTCTCCTCCACTGGCCTGTGAACTTCTCGGGTCAGGGAGGATATTTGATTTATCCCTGCATCTCCCACAGAGTCGAGCACAGTGGCTGGAGTACAATGTTCAATAAATGCATTAAAACATTAATGAGGCTTACTAATGCTTTTAAAGTTTTCTAAACTTTGCTTTTCTTCTCTGTAAAATAAGGATGCATAATAATAATAATAATACCCACATAGGATTCCTGGGAGGATTAAGGGAGATGATGTTTACAAAGCTCTTAGCACAGACACCTGACTCACAGTGACACAGAGGTTATTATGTAATGGTAGACTTTAGGGGAAGTGTTCTCAGCACTATTTACCCCTCCTATAAAGGAGTCCAGAACAGACTGGTTAGATTCCAGAACACTGTGTTTTCTATAGGCACTCCCCTAGGAGTCTAGATAAGGTTATTCAGGTTCACTCCATGATCATTTGAACTCTTTGCCTCTCCTTACAGGCATTGAGTGTGGCCTGCCTAATCTTGAGCAGGGTATCATCTGAGATGAGTTTGAGTGCAGGGGAATTCTATTCAGGTCTACCCTGTATAGGAAAACGTGCCTTCCCAAGGTCTGTTTGGCCCACTGTAGGCCCAGATTCCAAGCCAATAAGGAGACCCACATCATACATGCAACCACATCCTACTAGCACCACAACGAGGACTATGCACATAACTGCAACAGAGGCTAATTAACATGGTGATAACATTGCCAAAAGCCAAGGCACCCTAGGTTCCGACTCCTTGGTGCTCTGTGTGAGCTCTAATCTGGGAAGGAAAACTCTTATAGCAGCCCCTATCATGAGAGATAGATAGTGAGATCTGACTTGGAGGTACGAGGTACAATGACAGGAGAGAGAAGGATTTGAACAGCCTGAGGCCTGGCCCTTGATTGGGAGAAAAAAAAAACCATCCCCCTATAACTACTTTGGGTTTTTCATGGTTTTGCGTTTGTACTGCTTCTTCTAACATCTTCATATCAAAGTCAATAACCAGCATGTCATCAGTTTGACTTTATACTGTTAAAGGCACCACTCTGTGAGAATGTGTGGGATGAGGAGTGGCTTTGTTAAAGACGCGAGTCCTAAAGAAGGAGTAGTGTTTTGTCAAGATAATATGGGAGGGAGGGCGGGTGTGTCTGTTCAAGAAAAGGAATCACAGGGCCTGTGGAAGGAGCGGGATGGAATGGAGTACGGCCACATTGTAAAGAGCCTTGACAATAGGCTGATGGGTTTGGACATTGCTCCCTAGACAATAAAGTGACCATAGGAGCTCATTTGAGTAAGAGAATGACATGACAGATCTGTGTTCTTGAAGGGGTAGGCTGGCAGGGATATGTAAGACTGCTAAGGGGCAGATAGGGAGATTCCAGAAAGAGGACCACCGATTAAATAACTATTGGCGTAATGCAGGTGGAGGATGATGGGGCCTGTGTTGTGCCTACTGAAATAGACAGGAGGAGATGGGTAAGAAGGCATTCTGTGGTGAGAACCAATGGATTTGGAGACTGAATGGTGCTATGGAGAAAAAATAAGGAAGTGGCCAAAGATGACTGCCCAGTTTCAATCCCACATGGCAGAATGGTTAGGACTGCCCTTCATAAGTTGGAGAATCTGAAAATGGGGAATAAGCTTGTGAGGTATTTGGGGGTCAGTGATGAATCCCATTTATGGCATGTCGTTTTGAGATAGTAATGACACACCCAAGTGAAAATGTTTTAGGCAACTGGAAATATGGTTCTGGAATTCAGGATGGGTCCAGGGCAAAGGACACAGATTAGAGGGTCATGAGAGTGAAGATGAGATTGAGGACCTGGAGGTATATGGGATCACCAAAGGGCAGAGTTTTTGAATAAAAAAACAAGTCCAAAGGCTAACTGTGTAGTGTCCTTTCTCTTCATGGTACCCTTCAGACCTGAGTGCCAACCATCAGAGTGCCATGATGCTTGACACCACCTAGTGGGTGACCATGGGCAAGTCCCTTATCTGGAAGAGCCTGACTTCCTATCTGTAAAATCAGAGGTTGGACAGGATGGTTCATGTTCTGTGAAGCCACGTTTGGAGAGAATATAACAAACCAGCTGCTATCAGAGCAGGACATTCTGAGGCAGAACTAAGCAAAGAAAGCCTACCACAGGGAAGACAGTTTCTGGTGCTGGTCCCAGGGAGGCAGGACTCAACATAATTCCTCGCCATCACAATCAGTAGCCTTTGGCTACTACTGGCCACACTCATTGGAAGAGAAACAATTAGAGTTGTGAGTTAACCCTTGGGAGATGGCGACATAACACTGGTCCACAAGACCTGTCCATGAAATGCTACTGGGCAACTTCAAAACATCTGCCTTGCAGGGCACTTACCATACAGTGCCCAGATGTCTAACCTTTACCAGGTTCACATTCACCATGTTCTCCATGAACCTAGGCTCTGTACCACCCAGACTCTCTTTTCAAGGAATCAAACATTTGGTTTTTAATTGTAAGTATCCAGGATACAATTTACTCTCCTGCCCCAGTCCTTTCTGCATCCTTCTCATCTAATTTGCATGTAAATTACTTAGGAATGAATTTGGGGGCCATTACTAGGGAAGTAGAAGGCAGAGATGATGGGAAGGGTAGTAGGTATTTCTTGCTACTTCCTGCTGTGCTCAGCAATCAGGAAGCATTCTGGGAACTGCCACCCATTGCCAGGAATTAGTCATGGCATGAATAAACTTGATAGTAGGTTTGAGGTGATACCAGTGCTTGAAGGTCAAAGAGGCCTTGCTGGAAATGGTGGGAAGAACATCGATCTTTCCCTCCCGAGTGCCATCTTAACACTGTTATTCTAGGGCCCTGTATTTAGTTCTAAATTATGTGTGTGTGTGTGTGTGTGTGTGTGTGTGTGTGTGTGCACACATGCATGCATGTATGCATATGTGTTAATTTTCTTTCCTCAGTTATAGTCTAAGTTTCTCTGAACAAAATTTTGTGCTTCTTTGTATTCTCCACACAGCTCCTTGCATAGTTCTAAATAATAGTAAAGATTCATTCAAGTCCTTAATTTTGGCAGCTCTAAGTTTTCTACATAGGAAATCTTAGAGCCAACAACCTGGTTGCAAGAGAAGTTTGGGAACTTTTCTTAAAGCATCTTTCACAAATATGAGAAAATGTCAGTTGTGCACGTCTAAGGATGAGTGAGATTTAATGACCCCCAAGTTACTTATCATCATTAATTGAGTTGGTTGGTTGATTGATTTAAGAAACAATGTTTCCAATGTCTAGAGCAGGCTGGGAAAATGGGGACAAAAGAATACATTAAGCTTTCCATTTCTTCTGATTCTGGGAGCATCTGATGGAGACTTGTAGATGACGAGTATAAGAGCTAGACTCTACTGGTGGAGAAATTCTTTGGGAAGTGGAGGAGAAGACAGAACTTGAGCACACCTTAGATACCACACATTAGCATGACTTGTTTGTGAAGAGATGAAATGGAGACCCAAGTACAGTGATTAGTTCATGGTCACTTGCTATTTGGGAAATGCAGGACTTCTGAGCACCACTGCCCTTCCCTTAAACCAGTGGTTCCCAGTCTTGGGGGAGCTTTAAAAACCTACTAGTGCTAATCCTTCCCAGACTAATGAAATCAGAACTTATGGGAATGAGGTCGGTTAAGTTTCCGACTTCATGTCAGGTCATGATCACACGGTTTGTGGGTTCGAGCCCTGTGTCAAGGTCTGTGCTGACAGAGCCTGGAGCCTGTCTTTGTATTCTCTGTGTGTGTGTGTGTGTGTGTCTCTCTCTGCCTCTCCCCCACTCATGCTCTGTCTCAAAAATAAGTAAACTATAAGAAAAATTAAAAACAAATATTTACTGAATATCTCCTGTGTGCAAGGTACTGTTAAGTGGCTATAGGGAAAATCAGATTGGGGAAGAAAAGTAAAGTTTTGGCCTAGATGAGCTTCATACTAATAGAAAAAGACCAGGGACACAGATGGAATGCCATCTTCCACCTCTCCTCCCCATCCTTTTAACAGTGGCAGATATTGCTAATTGATTTTGGCACCCTTTTTCTTTGCCCTAAATATGTTTATAATAAGCCTCTTCAACCCAGGGCTCTAGGCAGACATCACCTTTTGATCTCTTGGCATCTGAGAAGAAAGCCATTTATTACATTTGGACAAGTCATATGTATATGGCTAGAGTTGAATGACTGATCTGGGGGACAAATAAGAGTTAAACCAAGGATCCTAGGTTCTGGAGATAGACAAGGGTCTTGCCTGTCAGGCCGTGATTTTGAACTTCATTTCATAAGCAATCCAGAGCTATTGAGATTTTTGCCTTAGAGACAGTAAGGAAGATTAACCTGTTTACCACGAAGAACTAAGAGATGGGAGTTAGTGAGACCAACTGCAAGGCTATTGCATGGCTGAGTCCTCAGGGCATATGCAGGGTGGGGTGGGGGACGGCAACCAGGGCCAGCAGTGAGGGGTCCCAGTGGACATGGAGGGAAAGGGACAACTTGAGAGTCACTGAAAGAGAAGAAATGAGAGGGCTCCGTGACTGACTGAGTGAAGTGGCAGAGAAGAGCACAAGAGAAGCCAGCCAAGTACCAGGTGAATGGGGACGTGGTGAGGCCATCACTGCAGGGAGGCTGGAGGAGCCACTAGATTAGTGGAGAGATAGGTGATCGACGCAAGGAATCAGCCCACCTGGATTCACACTCCCCGTTCCCCCATTTATCTGGCGACCTTTTAATCTGTCTCCGTTGTTTCTTCTGTAAAATGGGAGTGATGACATTAGTGGTCTTAGCACATGGTTATTTTGAGGATTTGATGAGACAAGTGTGGTAGGGCATTGAAACAGTGAGAGATCATGAGCAATTGATTAATTATGGATTCTTCTGGCTCATCCACAGGCATGTGTGCTGGGCCAGGGGGCCCAGAGTCTGGGAGGGAAGCCAGGCCTGGAGGTGGAGACTTGAAAATAAATTTTCTGTGGGAAAGATGATTAAAGTTAGTCAATGCTGAAGACCTCTTAACTAGATGTCATAAAAAAACAGAGGTGGAGTTTACGTAGAATGTGGAATGACACCACTTTTAAAATATTTTATCTTGTCTCCATCACACAAAGTAAACCTCCGCATAGCCTCCTACCACCGTATGCATTGTATGCATTATTCACATTTTGTTGTAGTTCTTTCTTCCGTGTCTTTGTTTTCAACATAAATAAATATTAATAAAGGTGAAAAGGAAAGGAGAGAGGATGAATAAGACATTTAAAACATAGTTGAAATAATCCTAACCATGAAGGGTAGTCATAATACATTTTTGAAAGAGAAGTGGTAAAAAGAAATCACAGCTTCCTACAATTGGGAAAACTATATAATTTTTTTCATATAATTTATTGTCAAATTAGTTTCCATACGACACCCAGTGCTCATCCCAACAGAAAATTATAAATTTATTTAGCCTAAACTTATTTTTTTGGCTAAGTCTACATTTTTTTTTAATGTTTATTTATTTAGAGAGAGAGATAGAGAGCAAGCAGGAGAGAGGCAGAGAGAGAGGGAGGGAGAGAGAGAATCCCAAGCAAGCACTGTACTGTCAGTGAAGAACACTACAGGGGGCTCAGACCAACGAACCATGAGATCATGACCTGAGTGGAAATCAAGAGTCAGACACTTAACCGACTGAGCCACCCAGGTGCCCACTAAGTCTACATTTATTAACGGGTTATGCTCCAGGTTCTTGGCTAAAGGCTATCCACGCAGTATATACTAATCCCAGTAATCCTTTGGATCGGTAGTATTACCATGCAATTTACAAATGAGGAAACCCAGATTCTGCCGCTTACTATCCTGACTGAGTCCAAGAGCCCCCCAGGCTCATCTGACATTATCGAAGCCCCCTTCCTGCCCCTGGCCAGGAAAGCTGGAGCTCTTCTCAAGGACGGGGTGGGGAATGTGCTCCCCAGGGGTGTGTCTGAGTCATAAACAGCTGGCAGTAGGCTGAGAAATGAGTCTCCCATGAAAGGAAGCAAAAGGAAATATGGGCCAGGAGACAATAATCAGTGTCAGCCATTGTGTGAGTGCATGGTGTGGTGTGGGAGTCACAAAGGATTCCAAAGGCACATGGGAGGCTTGAGGTCGCCCACTGTCTCCATGTAAGGTCCCCTCCCTTGCCCCACCAAATCTTCCCTAACATGGCTCTCTTTCTGGTTCTTTCTGGCTTCTTCCTATGAGAGGTGCTCAGTCACCCTGTGTTGGTGGGACCGGGTTACAGCTGTACCAGTGGGGATGAGGAGACCTCTTCTCCTAAGTGATTTAGAGTCTTTACACAGAGACTCCATAATCATCTGAAGTGAGCCTTGGGGCCCGGCCCCTTTTCTTGCCAGCTGGGTAATGCCATGTAAGATGATGCCCTAGGGCCAGAAGCTGGGGAGCCACTCCCAGCACCCTCCACGAGATTAGGGGTGCTGACAGAATTGCTTTTTCCCCAAGGGGCCTGCCTGCCTCATTGGCAAGAAAGCCCTCTCCCCAGCTCCTCTCCAAGGTGGCCTCCTGCAGAGCGTCCCTAACATTACTGAGCTGTTCCCATGGCAACAGAGGAAGGGGCTTTCTGTTTTCCGGCAAAGGTTGGGAAGGTGGCTGTTGGCTCTGGCTCACAATCCACACTCCACTCCCTACTCTTGTGTGGCTGCAGGACTAGTTTTGCAGTTCTGGAGTTTTAAAGATAATGAAAAGAGGAAGAATATGTGGACCCAGAGGCTGGAAGGCTTAAGCGGGTAACTGGTCTCTAGCAACTGTACATCAGAACTATGGACGTCCACTAAAGAAATCCACGGGTGCCTGGGTGGCTTGGTCTGTTGGGCTTCCGACTTTGGCTCAGGTCATGATCTCACTGTTTGTGAGTTCAAGCCTCCCGTTGGGCTCTGTGCTGACAGCTCAGAGCCTGGAGCCTGCTTCAGATTCTGTCTCCCTCTCTCTCTCTCTGGCCCTCCCCTACTCATGCTCTGTCTCCCCAAAATAAATAAAAATGGTAAAAATAAATAAATAAATAAATAAATAAATAAAATGAAGTGCTTGTGAGTGGCTGGGGGGAATAAAAAGAGACTTTTCTGAACTGTTGCCGGGTTGCAGATTCTGGGCTGCTCTAGAATGAACACCTTTCTTAGGGTGCTTGCCTTGTACATAGGCCTTCTCCCCTTCTGCCTGCATTTTATAGAAAGGTGGCAAAGGGAGCCCGTGAGCAGCCCCTGGGGCAGAGAACACTGCACGGAGGCCACCTCCATCACGCTTGACCCCACGACAGACACAGCTCTTCTGGACTGTGAACATTTTGAAGTCAGAGACCATATCTTAAAGATCTTAGTAGGTCCAGCATCCAGCGCAGAGCTCAATACATCTCTGTTGAATGGATGAACTTGTAAAAGTCCCAGATCCTTAGAGCTGGAAGGATCCTTTGTCCTTCGGAGCCTCATTTTACAGGTGAGGAAATGAAGGCTTAGTGGTGTCTCCGGTTATAAGCAAGCTAACAGCGGGGGGGGAGACTGGGCTGTCTCAATGCCCCCCTGCCCCTACCCTTCCTGCCCTGTTTCTAATTCTTTCACCAGGCTCACAGGGGCTGAGCTCATTTAGAACCCCCTTATCACTCACCAGGAAGGCTACGTCAGTCTGAGGCGGGGCAGGCTGGCCTCTGCCTCTTTGCCCTGGGCTATTTAATAGCAGGAGAACGCAGGCCTTTGAGTGAGAGGATGAGTGTAAAGAGGGGTGTTGCAGAGGTACGTCCTTCCCACCTTTATTTTTTTTAAAACAGGTTAAAAAAATTTTTTTTAATGTTTATTTGTTATCGAGACAGAAACAGAGCATGAGTGGGGGAGGGGCAGAGAGAGAGGGAGACACAGAATCCGAAGCAGGCTCCAGGCTCTGAGCTGTCAGCGCAGAGCCTGATGTGGGGCTCGAACCCACGAAACATGAGATCATGACCTGAGCCGAAGTTTGACGCTTAACCAACTGACCCCCCACCCCTGACACTCCCCCCTTTCCACCTTTAAACTCAGAAGTTAAAGGCAAGAGCCATACTGGTTGAACCCTCCAATTTCCCTCTCATTTTATGAACATTTGCCTGCTTTAGTGATAATAGCAATAGCATATTAGTCAGGGGGCTTCATGCTAGCTGCTCTAACAGCCCCCTGCTCTCATCGGCTTACATAGTAGAAGTTTGTTTCTTCCCCATGCAAATCTAATGTCCGCAGTGGCATTATGTCCACACTGCAGCAGGCGGCAAATCCAAAAGTCAAGCCCTAACTCCAGAGCCCTCCATTCATGATGGCTACATTCTACCGTTGGGAGCTTCTGTGTGGCTTTTAGCAATTTCCTTTTTGCTTCTGCACCTTGGTTTCATCCCCCATAAAGTTAAACTGGATGAGATCTGAGGTAGTGTGCCAGCTAAGACACTGTAGGATTCTTGGGGCGAACAGATCAGATGTGTGCACGTCTTAGCTCGGGCTGCTATAGCAAAGTACCCTAGATGGGATGGTTTAAACAATAGACATTGATTTCTCACATTTCTGCAGGCTGGGAAGGCCCAGATGAAGGTGCTGACAGAGTTGATGTCTGGAGGGCGCATGCTTCCAGAGGTGTAGACAGCCGCCTTCTCGCTGTTTGCTTGCACGATGGAGAAAGAAAGCTGTGTGTCTCTTCCCTTCCGAGATGGGCACTGGTCCCGTTATGAGTATTCCTCTTTCATCACCTCACCTGAACCCAATTTACCACCCCCTCCCCCAGCACACCCTTCCTAATACCACTTTGGGGAGTGTTAGGCCTTCCACATATGAACTTTGAGGGGAGGACACAATCTAGTCCATAGCAATGGAATCCCCAGTGTGGCTTGACTAGAGCAAGGCCCTTAAGAAGGTTCCCTAATTCCCTATAGAAACACGAAGGCTTATAGCGTCCATATAGGGGAAAGCAGGTCAAGTGATTCCCATTTACCTAGTGAAGGAATCAGTATTCAGAAAAATAAGAGTGCTTTTACCCCTAAGGCATGAGAGACTTAAGGGCATCCTTGGAAACAGAGCTTCTTATCCAGTGCTCTTGTCGCTGGAGTGGAGGGAAAAACACTGTTTTGTGTCCAGGTTGCTAATTTCCTAAAAGCAAAGTATGTCGCATGGAAACAATTCCCAACCAAACCTTTTGCACTTAAATAAAAGAGTGGAGCTTCAGGACCTTCCTGAGCAAGGCCCTGTAGGATCCCTGCATTGACAGCTCTGGAATGTTCGAGATAACAAGAATCGCTCAGCATTCCTTCCCCGTCAAGATCTCATATGGTAGGAGAATAAGTCCAAACTCATTCCCGATCCAAATATTTAAGGAAAGGATCGTCTCTGAATGTCTATATACAGCAAAGTATATTTTACTGTGTGACAAGGAGACTCGTTGTGTGTGTGTGTGTGTGTGTGTGTGTGTGTGCTCGCGTGCGTGTGTGTACACCTGCATGTGTTCTTTCTACCTGCATCGCCCTCTTGTTCCCACCCACCGCATCCTTGGCCCCAACCCAAGTTCGCCTTGAGAGCTCCAAAGGTAGGAGAAGCTTCAGAGGCCTCTTCTACTGTCCTTTGGAGCCTTTTTTGGTGACATGTTGGACAGGTTCTTAAGGAACAGGCATCCCTTCTTGAGAGTGAATTGTGTTTCTGGAAGGATTATCCATGAGAAGCTAGCGAGGAGAAATGGAGACTTGAACTTGGAGCTGACTGGTGGCTAGAGCTGAGGGGACTGAGCTGTAAGCAAGGGGTGATTCCAGCTTCGGACAACGCCAGACCTTGTTTGGGTGATTCCTCTGCAGTAAGTGTTCTTGTCCATCCTTGTTCCAGAATAAGAGAAGAAGGTGAGGAATCGGAGGTGGAGGAAGCGGGGTGGTGAGCATGGGGCACTTGTCATCCACCGGTGGTAGCCTGGGCTATGGGGCAGTGCGCTGGGGAAGGACTGGCACTGTCTTCCCCACGGCCCCTCCATCTTGAAGGGTAGGATGTATGCAGGGACTCTGACATCTTGTTGGCTTGGGGAAGCTCCTCTTCAATGCCTTGTTTTAAAATGTGATTTGTTTGTATGTCACACTTGCTCTTCATCTGCAACACCTGTCATTTTCATATTCCTTTGTAACGCCCTTCCCTCCTCCTGCTGGCGTTCCCGGTTGCTGTTCGTCTGGTCAACCTTCTTCTCATGTCGAGGCTTAGTAGCAGCAATAGCAGCTTGACTCGATCAGTACCACCTGTGCTGAGTGCCGCCCGTGAATTATCCACCTGCTCCTCATAAGAACTGTGTGAAGGAAGGGCCATTATTGCCCCTATTCTGTGGATGGGAAGACTGAGGCCCTGGGATTCAAATCAAAAGAATCCCTTTTTTTTTTTAAGTTTATTTATTTGAGACAGAGAGAGAGAGAGCAGAGAGGGGCAGAGAGAAAGAGAGACAGAATCTCAAGCAGGATCCACGGTGTCAGTGCAGAGCCCAACACATGGCTGAAACTCGCGAACTATGAGATCGTGACCTGAGCTGAAATCAAGAGTTGGATGCTCAACTGACTGGGCCGCCCCAGGTGCCCCTTCTCTTAACCAGCTCATTACCCCAGACAAGTGGCTAGCAATGAAAATGCTGGTATCTGCATTTTTTTTTTGCAAAAGTTTCTTTTTTGCACCTTTTTGGAAGAAGGAGACCCCTTTTTCATTTTGGTGGGGGAGGAGTGGGGAAAAAAGAGACTACATATCCTGAAGTGTGGTATACAACAAGCACATTGGACACAGAGTGAAGTACCGTAGTGCCTAGGCCTGACTCTTCCCTCTCTCTGGCTGTTTCCTGGATGTCACTTTATCTCACGGGGTCACGGGTCTTTCCTCTGAGAAGAAAAGGCCAGAGGGATACAGATAAGAAGACCTTGAGTGTTCTTAGAACACAAGCATGTTCAGAATCTGTGACTCCATCTTTCAAGTCATCTCTGTGTAGGGAATTCCTGGTCGTATCCTGCAGGGAACCAGACCGTCCTCGGTCATCAGCCCCACCTGGAGCCTGCAAAGCCCACTTCATATCAGCCCTGCCTGGCCATGACACAGAGAGAGAGGCTGAGAGTAGGAAGCTCCACCTCTTGGACTCTGGAACCGCCCCCCCCACACGCATGCGCATACACGCACACCCACTCCCACCTAGGTGAGGCATCTGTAGGTCTGAAAAGCCCTCACTGCATCCACAGACCCAGCAGGGATTTGGCTTTGGGCTCAGGCAGCACAGCCCCACCATACTTATCTGGGTTCTGCTTGGTATGATAATACGTTCAGTCGAGGGCTTATATAATTGTAGCGTGATGATCTCCAGGCCAATTTCAAGTCAAAGCTATTTTTAATGGAATGGCCAAAGGATGGTAGGAATGGGGGCATGGAGAAGAGATGTTTAGAGAATGCCTTTTCACACCAATACATCTCCCAAAATGTTAGCCTTTGCATTATTGAGCCGAATTTTCCGGGGTGGGGGATGACAGGGATTAGATAATGCCAATTAAATCATAGCAGATATATGTGAGAGCTGGGTTCACCTTTCTGCGCCTACATTTTTCTTTGGGATGCTGTTGCAAACAGCAGGAAGGTGACTGGTGACAAGGGACCTGAGTCCATTTCCAGCTCAGCTAAAAGCCCTGAATGTGTCCTTGAGTTAGTTCCTTCTCCTATCAGTTTCCTCATCTGCAAAATGAGAAGGTTGAACTAAATGATCCTCATGTCCCTTCCAGCTCTCAAATCCTTGATGATCCTCAGATGTTAGCCGTGCTAGTGCTCCACAATGGTGAAATGTCATCTGGTTCACAAAGTGTTAAGTTCTTCCTACTTCAACTCTTTCCCACTCCCCAAGACTTACCTTTGTTGATACAGCCTGTCCTGTCCTACCAACTATCCAAGAACCAAGCTCTGTGTACAAACTTTCTTGGGGGGTGGGGAGGTGGGGGAAGTATCAAAAGTTTAGGGAGAAAAGAAAAGCCAGAAGTAAAACCAGTGAATTAGTATTAAGTTTATTGGGCACACATTGAAAAGACAGGAACATTCCAACCAAAACATGGAATGAGACTCAGAGGTGTATTATTCTAGGCAGCCTCTGTATTGTGGAGACAATGAGTGTTTATTCTCCATAGTAATTGATTAATAGGAGGATTTTCTTAAACGGGAGGGAACTGGCTAGTGGTTACCTCATATCAATTTGAGGGAACGATTGAAATTTCACTTGTAAGAAGCAACCCAGGTCAAGTTAGCCTCTCTTGTCTTGCAAAATGAGCAAAATTAAGCTTTGGCTTGTAGGACTAAACTGGTTTTGTCTGTTCAGGACATTTTTGTCTGGCCTCCATTTGTGTTTGATTTTAACAAAGGCAGAAGACTTCTCTGGGTTATGAGCACCATCTAGGAAAGGCATAGTTTGAGTTCTTACAGTGGTAGGAATTCATGAGGATTACTGTCAAATCTTCAGGGAGGAAAATGCCACCAACATCTAGGAACATCAGAGAAAATAAGTGTCCCCTCTGCCACAGTCAGGTTAGGCTGACAAATTCTGGTTTGACCTTGAACTTGGTATAACTGAACAAGGTGGACAAGTGACCTAGTGGCACACTTGAAAATGTGTTGCTTCCCTTAGCGCAGAGGTGGATTTTTGAACCAATTTTAAGCAATCCTGCTTCTGTCTCTGCATGTTGATTTAGCCTGTGGTTATAGTGCTAACAATTTAGTAATTCGCCTTGTTTTTAATCTCCCTTCCCCTTTGGCAGGATCATTTTTTCTGGGTTGAGGGATTAACATTGAAGTAAGAATGGCTAAATAACAGTCCTTTCTGGAATACAAATGACTTTATAAATGCGAGAATATAAAAGGAGGAAGCAGGAAGCTTCCTGAGCTCTGTTGCCCTGGGCCAGTGCCATAGGCTGTCTCTACCGGCCACACTAGTCTTTGCAGGGGTAGTAAGTTAAGGTGAGAATTTACTAGAGTAGAGTAGGGCCTAAATCCAGTCTGACTCACATCCTTAGAAAAGGAAAAGAGACCCAGACAGACAGGACAGACAAGAGATGAGATCATGTAACGACAGACGCAGATTGGAGTGATACGTTAGCAAAGTAGGGAGCACCAGGGACTGTTGGCCACAGCCCCCAGAAGCTGGGAAGGGCCAAGGCCCTGCCTCCCTTTGATTTTGTTGTACCCAGATTTTAATATCGCCCCCAAAAACGAGATACCGCCAGGGATGCCGAATCATGCATGCAAAAGCAAAGGGCTTTATCATGAATTTAGGCCCGGCCAGCCTAAACTCGGGCTCACAGATTTCAACAACACACTGGATCCATGTGGAGCGAGCCCGAGCATGGGGGGCAGGGCCTTTTTATGAGTTTGGGAAGGGGGAGTTACAGGAAATTGTGACACAGGTATAGGGGTCCAATCATTATAGCATCACATCATTGACAGTAACTTTAACCAATTACAGAGTGGACCCAGGACCCTCAGGTAGGGCGTGACTAGTCTTAACCTCCATCTTTAGGCCTGCCCTCAGAAATGTTAATGGTGTTAGCTGGCCTTCAAGGTCAGAGGGGAAACCTGAATCAGACCTGCATCCTTACAGTCTCACACTTCTGGTCTCCAGGACCACTGAGACAATTCATTTCTGTGGTTCAAGCCACGCAATGCGTGGAAATTTACAATGGCAGCCTTAGAATAGGAATACCACCAGGCTCGAGAGGCCACGTGAGGACAAACTGACAGAGCCAGGACCCCCCTGCCTTGGTGTGTCCCCCACCCACTTCCTTAAGAATCATCTGCCTGCCGGTCACTGTGCTGCATGACCAGAGTGCTAGGTAATAAAAATAAAGTCCCTTCCCATGAAGCCCTTCCAGCCCACTGGGAAAGGCTGTTTAAGTAATAAATAAATAGGTATAAAAATTGCAATTTGTGAAAAGTGCTCTGAGGAAAATAAAAGGGTGCTAAGATGACAATAATGACACTTTATATTGAGAAGACCCTTTGAAAGCAGCATATAAAGGGCAGAAGTTACACAGGCAGCCATTGAGAAAAGAGCAATCCAGGCAGAAGAAACAGCAGATGCAAAGGCCCCGAGGCAGAGAAGAGCCTGGAGAAGAAATTAACATGAGGGAAGGCCAGTGTGGCAGGACAAAGGTTTAGGTACAGACCTAGACAGAGCCCCCCGCCCCTCTGCCCCAAGATCACAGTGAGTAGTTCAGATTTTCTTCTCAATGCACTAGGAAACCAAGGCAAATTATAAGGTAGTTTTGCATTCTAAAATAATACGACCGGGGGCGCCTTGGTGGCTCAGTCGGTTAAGTGTCCCACGGCTCAGGTCATGATCTCGCAGTCTGAGTTCGAGCACCGAGTCTGGCTCTGTGCTAACAACTCAGAGCCTGGAGCCTGCTTTGGATTCTGTGTCTCCCTCTCCGCCCCCCCCCCCAAATAAATAAACATTAAACAACATTTTAAATAATATGATTGCTGTTTACAAGGTAATTCATCTAAGGATGGCAGCTTCTTAAATAAAGTCTTCGGGGGTGCCTTAGTGGCTTAGTCAGTTGCGAGTCCGACTTCGGCTCAGGTCATGATCTCACAGTTTGTGAGTCGGAGCCCTGCGTGGGCTCCCTGCTGTCAGTGCGGATCCCCTGCCCTGCTTCTCCACTCACACGCTCTCTCTCAAAAATAAACTTTGAAAAGTAAATAAATTCTTGTATACCTGGACAACACCAACACAAGCAGCCGCTTGTGTTCTAATTCAGAGTGGGTCCTCCCACCAAACACTGTGTGGGACAGAGCTCTGCTTCATAAAGGGGGCATTTCTTTTCTGGGAGGAACCCAGCAATCTGCCTACAGAAGGAGGTAAGACAGGCTGTCGGGAGAGGGATTTGTACGGGTGAACAGAGGAAAGGAAGTGCTGAGCCCTTTCCCCTAATCCACAGCCTTCAGTTGGGTCACACAGTGGAGCCTGTCTTCACTGCATCCATGTGATGGCTAGAGAGAACTGCAAGGAAGTCTCAAAAATAACTCAGGCTGCTTATTCAGTTGTTCAATGGATTTTTACTGAGCATCTATTACATGCAAGACTGTACCAGGCACTGAGGAGATGACCATGAACCACAGGGGCAAAGCTCTTGTCATCACAGAGCCTACCTACATGATGGGGTGGAAAACAGACCTTTAGGAAGTTACTGTAAGCACATCCAAGGGAAAAAAAAAAAAAGGCTAAGGACAAACACATCCATTGATGCCAAACATCTATCAGAAGCAAGAGAGGAATTTTAAGACCTGACCTGAATGAGGTAAAAGAGGTTTTTTGGAAAGAGAGATAGAGAGGAAGGACAAGGGAAATTATCTGGGTGGCAGAATTTGTCCGCTATGGCCCCTCATCCTCTCTCTAATCCTTTTCCACCCCAGCCCCAAATCTGCAAGGACTGCCAGGTGGAGCTCCTGCTGGACTCCTTTTCTGGAATAAGCAAACAAGCAGAAACGATGACTTCTGTCCTGAGTTTGCAGACTTCCCCTTCCTGCACCCCGATTGTAGAAAGCAACTTACATAAAAGGATGTGCTGTGGCCTGAGCTCTTGTGAGAATGTTAGGACCCCGCTGAACGGCATTGGCATTGGCACGGATTAATCTACTGCAGTATCTCTACAAATCAAAAGGCTGACTTCTACTGGAAATGTCCCAAGGCTTTATGCACAGGGCAAGCCAAATATCTCCCCACACGGAGCCTGAAACTGCCGTGGGTGCCCTTGCTGATAAGATCTGATGTATAGATGCATGTTTACAAGCACTCAGTGGCTGCTGGCAACATTTATTACAACCTGAGTGTGAAACATTCCATTCTATTCATGGATTCTGATACAGTTTGTCAGCCACAGTAGTGGATGTATAAGGTCGCTGTCTCCACTGTGACCGATTGCTTATCTTGTTTCCTATTTATATACCACTTTCATCTGGGGAGGAAGCAAAGAGCTGGTCACCTAATGCTGTCCCTTTTTCAGAGATCAGGGCGTGGTTATTTGGTTTTTCTATAGGAAGAGGTACAAAACAATCAGACTGAATCATATTCTTTGGATGTCAGAACAACTGGTCCCAGCTTTTCAGCCTCAGCTCCTACCTATTCTTTGTTACGTTTGTTCCTCCAAACCAAACTACTGGTGGCATCCTGAACTTGTCAACTTTGTTCAGTCTGGTCCTTTCACCAGGAAGGCTCTTGGGAATTTTCTCTTATCCCTTATGACCTTGCTGAAATGTGTGTTGCTGACATTCTTGCTGTCCTACAGGAAATCTTTCTTCGGGTTCGCATAGATCAAGTCCTGGGCTTGGCACTGGGGATCCATGGTCAAGTAAATCCTCACAATCTGATAGGGTGTCAGACACTAGGAGATATACCATATGCAGGTTCCTATAACAGAAGTTGGAGAGGAGATATAGAATAAAGAATTGAATCACATCAAACATGGGGATCTACCATCATTATGAAATTCCCAGTTTGCTCCGGTGGTACCATGATCTCATGCTGGCACACTCCAAGGCACATTGGCCACATTTCTACAAAGTAATCTCCGTTCTCCTTACAATCGCAGCCACCTGACCACTATCCTGATCATAATATTGCTAAAACAGAGTTAACAATATGTGAATTTTCTAAATCAACAATGTATGGGGTGATTATTTGTATTACAAAGGTGATTATGTTCTAAAGGCATCTTTAAATACTAAAATTCCTCCTGTGATAAACTTGAGTTCAATTTGCAGATATTGAAAACATGCATGGGAGGGTACTAGCGCAAAGGAGCTGCAAAATAAATTTTATTTAGTCAGATATTAAATAAGATGCATATGCGCTAAGAATAGAAATAGTGATGGTCCATGTTATCCATACAATTGATATTTCTCTTTCAATGTTGCTGTTCTTTGTAGTAGTAAGATTTGCAATTAATTATTGCACAGAGAACCAACTGTTCACATGCATGAGAGGTTTTCTTCTACTACTCCAGGTAACCTAATTTTCTTAGAACAATTTTAGTTATGATCCCTTTTCTATCAATTTGTCCTTAGTGGAAATGAGAAACTCACAATTTTGTTATATTGATCTGTCATTTTTCCAGTACCACACTAGCTTGATTACTGTGGCCTTTTAGTGAGAAATGTTAATCCCCCAATTTTATTTTTGTTCAAAGATTATTCGAGGCCCTTTGCATCTCCATCTACATGTTAGAATCTGCTTATCAGTTGTTTTAAGTTTACTTATTTATTTTGAGAGAGCACAAGCAAGGGAGGGGCAGGAAGAGGAGGAGGAGGAGAGAGAGAGAAACCCAAGTAAGTACCACACTATCAGTGCAAAGCCCAATGTGAGACTTGAACCCACCAACTGTGAAATCATGACCTGAGCCAAAATCAAGAGTCGGACATATAACCAACTGAGCCACCCGGGTGCCTCTCAGCTTATCAATTTTACTTAAAAAATGGTTGTGATGACAATTGGAGACATGGTGTTGAATATATAAGTCCATTTCAGGAGAATTAAAATCTTAAAAATTTTGAGGCTTCTGATCTATGAACATGATGTGTGTGTCTACATTAGTTTAGATCTTTAATTTTCCCCAGGAATGTTTTATAGTTTTCAGTGTAGATGTATTACATGTATTTTCATAAATTTATTTCAGAGTATTTTTGCTTTTGATGCTGTGTTAAATGAAAATTTTTAATTAAAAAATTTTCATTTTCCAGTTTTTTTGCTGCTAATGTATAAAATTACAACTGAGTTTCGTCTATTGGCCTTTTGTCCTGTGTCCTTTCTAAATTCTCTTATTAGTAACTGTTAGTTGCTTTATATTTTTCCTATGGTTTTTATATAAACAATTATGTTGTCTACAGATCGTTTTACTTTTCTCCTATCTTCATGCCTTTTTTTTTCTTGTTTTATTGCACTAGTTAGAACTTTTAGTATAATGATGAATAGGAGTGACAAAAAGAAACATCCTAAATTTGTTCCCAATCTCTTTCAATGAGACATTTTCTATAAGTTTTCCATAAATTCCTTTTATTAAGTTGAATAATTTTCCTTCTGCTTCTGTTAACTGATAATTCATTTTAGCCATATGCATTTTTCAAAATTTTGTCAAATTTTTTCCTGTATCTATTGAGATGATCATATGATTTTGCTTTTTTGCGGGGGGGAGGGCAGAGAGGGAGAGAGAGAGAATATCTCAAGCAGGCATCACACTCAGTGGGGAGCCCAGTGCAGGGCTCAGTCCACAACCCTTGGGTCATGACCTGAGCCAAAGTCAAGAGTTGGAGGCTCAACTGTCTGAGCCACACTGGCACCCCTGGTTTTGCTTTTTAAAGCTGTTATTATGGTTTAACTACATTGATCAGCTTTCAAATGTACATCAACCTTATATTACAGGCATAAGTCTTACTTGGTCGTTGATCTATTGTCCCTTTTAAATACTAATGGATTCAGTCTAATGCTATTTTGTTAAGGATTTTCTTGTGTCTGTTTTCTGGTGGATATCAGTCTGCTGTTTTCTTGTAAAGTTTTGCAGGCTCTTAGAGTGTGAAGGTTATGCAGGCCTCACAAGTCAAGAATACTCTTCCATTTTATTTTCTGAAATTTTTTTTCTAAAATATATTTATTTATTTTGAGAGAGTGTGTGCAGGTGGGTGGGATAGGGGCAGAGAGAGAGACTCCTAAGCAGGCTCCTTGCTGTCAGTGCAGAGCCCAAGGTGGTGCTCCAACTCACAAACCATGAGATCATGACCTGAGCCAAAAATCAAGAGTCGGATGCTTAACTGACTAAGCCACCCAGGTACCCCTTTCTGAAAGAATTTGTGCACCATTTGAATTATTTTTTCCTTAGATGGTTGCTAGAATATACCAGTGAAGCCATTTGAACTTAGTTTCTTTATAGGAAGGAAGGCTTATGATACAGAATGCAATTTCTCTAATACATAGTACTTATATTTTCTATATCAACTTATAACAGTTTTTTAGTTGTGTTTTTCAAAGAATTTGTCTATATCATCTAAGTTGTTAATTTTTAAAATAATATTCCTACATTGTCCTTTGATTGTCTATAGGATCTGTTGTGATATCCCCTCATTTAGTTTCAATAATTCTTGCTAGACAAAAATTGCTTATCAATTTTATTAATCTTTTCAAAGAACTACCATTGGCTTTGTTCATTTTCCCTATTGTCTATTTTATATCATACTGATTCCTCTTCTTTATTATTTTCTCCTTTCTACTTACTTTAGGTTTAATTTGTTCATCCTTTTCCAGCTTCTTGGGATGGAGGCTTACATCATTGGTTTTGAAACTTTATTTTCTAATAAGCACATTTGAAGTTTTTTTTATAAGTATATTTAAACTTATAAATTTACCTCTCACAAATTTTGATATTGTGTTTTCATTATCATTAAATTCAACATATTTTAATTTCCTTTATGATCCTCTTCTACCCATAGGTTATTTAGAAGTATGATAATAATTTCCAATTATTTGGGAGCTTTCATTGTTTATTATTATTGATACCTATTTATTTCTGATAGAGTCAGTGTACATATTCTATAATGTTTCATTCTTTTGAGGGAGCCTGGGTGGCGCAGTCAGCTAAACATCCAATTTCAGCCCAGGTCATGATCTCATGGTTGGTGAGTTTGAGTCAACTTTGGGTGAGCTTGAGCACCACTTTGAGTGAGCTCAAGGCCCACCTAGCGTGAACACAGCCCTGCTTCTTGTGGGCCCTGCTTCTCTCTTTCTTTTCCTCTCTCTGTGCCCCTTGTGGGACTCTCTCCCTCTTTCTCTTCCTCTCTTCTATCTCTCCCTACCCCTTGATCAGTTGTGCCCTCTCTATCTCCAAAAAAAAAAGTTTTGTCCTTTTGAAATTTATCTCGAATTGGTTTTTGACCTAGCAGGTGGTTTATCTTGGTGAACATTTCATGTACTTTTAAAAAGAAAGTGTATACCATAGTTATTGGATGTGGAACTCTATACATGACAAAGAAATTGTTGATTATCTATACGTCATCTATATCCTTATAGAATTTTGTTTGTTTCATGAATTACTAAGATAAGTATGTTCAAAATCTACCTCTATGATTGTGGATTTGGCCACTCCTCTCCTTAGTGCTGTCTGTTTTATTTCATGTAATTTGAAATTCTGTTATTAGACACATATACATTTATGATTGTTGTATCTCCTGATGGATTGACTCTTATTACTTATAAAATGTCCTTCTTTATCTCTGGCAATATTCCTTGTCTTGAAATCTTTACCTAATATTAATATGGTCATTTCATCTTTCCTATGCTTATTATTTACATAGTTTATATTTTCCATTATTTTACTTCCAAACTATTTTTGTCTTTGTATTTAAAGTGTTTGTCCTGTAAACAGTATATAGTTATTGCATCTTGGTTATTTTTACTCCTGACAATTTTTGCCTTTTATTTGACATACTTCTTAATATACTGGATATAAGTTTACCATTTTGTTATTTGTCCTATCTCATTGCTGTTGTTTATTTATTGCCTTATGTTAACATTTTTAAGTATTCATTTTAGGCCCTTTGTTGGCTCTAAAGCTATAATTCTATTTTTTTTTAATTTTTAATTGGTTTCTCTGGGCTAACAATATGCATCTTTAACTTATTATAGTCAACTTAGAGTTTATTATACACTACTTTACATAAAACATAAAAACTTTGCAGCCATCTATGCCCTTTACATCCCTCCAACCTTAGTGCTATTGTTGTGATATATATTATAGCTACATACATTATAAAACCCACAATATGGTGTTGTAATTTTTGTTTTAAGCCCTTATGTGAGTTGTAAAGATTTTATGAGTAGAAAAAATATATAGCATTTTGTTCTTACCTACATATTTGCTGTATCTACTGTTTTTCACTCTTATCTGTAGACACATTTCCACCTGGTATCATTTCTTTCAGTGTGGAAAACTTCCATTAACGTTTCTAGAACAAGATCAATGGCAACATTTTCTGTTTTTATTTATCTTAAAAAGCCTTTAGTTTGCCTTCATTTCTAAAATATATTTTTATTGGGCATAGAAATCTAGGTTGGCAGTTTTGTTCCCTTCCTTTGGGTCCCATTGCTTTCTGAGCTCTGCTATTTATGAAAAGAAGTTACCCATTGTTTTTTGCTTCTTTGTGTATAATATGTTACTTTTATTTGGCTGCTACCAAGATTTTTTTTTTCTTTTTCTGTGGTTATCAATGTCTTAAGCATGGTGTGCCTAAGTGTTGTGGTTTTTTTCGCATTCATTTTACTTGGTATTCACTGAACCTCTGGGCTTTGCAAGTTTTTTTTTTTTTCAGTAGATTTGGGAAAGTTTAAACCATGATTAACCATTATTTTATTTGTTTTTCTTCCCAACTCCTATCCTTCTTTCCTTGGACACTAGTTGCACATTGATGTTGTCCCACAGATCATTGAAATTCCACCTTGCCTCACTCCCTCTTCTTCCTTCCTTCTTTCCTTCCTTCTTTTCTTTTTATCTTCCTTCTTCAAGTTTTTTCTGTTCTTCAGATTGGGAAATTAACCTTGATCTGTCTTAAAGTTCATTTATACTTTCTTATGCCATTTCCAATCTGATATCAAGGCCATTCAGATTTAGAATTTCTATGTTCTTTTTTATAGTTTCCATTTCTCTGCCAAGATTCTTCATCTGTGGATTCCTTATAATACATTTTCACTTAAGCTCTTAAACACATTTGTAATAGCTCTTCTCAAGTTCTTGTCAGCCATTTAAACATCTAGGTTATCTTGAGGGATCTTTTTTATATATAGGTTTTTTCACATGTCTAGTAATCATTTATTGTATGCTAGACATTGAAATTGAATATTGTAGACAGTTTCAATAATGCCATCGTCCTTTAAAGGGTATTGAATTTTGTTTAGGAAGTAGTTACATTGTGGACTTTTGTTCCTCTGAAGCTAAGTCTTGTTGTTGTTGTTGTTGTTAGGATGGGCCTCTTTTAGTTTTAAATTTAGCCCAAGGGTATGGCCCTTACCTATGGTATGCTCCTTTCTTCTACCACACTTATTCCTAATGCCTGAGATGCTCCGCAAGGTCTTACCACCCTGGCTGGGCTGGAACTGTGGTGTTTCCCAGTATGGCCTAATCTCAGTTTTTATTACTCAGCTCTCAGGCCTGCAGAAGGAGATCTCTTCAGGGCCTTGTGGAATCTTGCACATACTTGTGCAGCCCAATTCTCTGCAAGGATCCTGAAGGAAACCTCCATGCAGACTTCTGGGCCCTCCCCCTTTGTATAGCTCCTTCTTTTCAAGGACTCTGCCCTGAAGAGTTCAGCCACCTCAGCAACCCAGAATTCTAATCTCTGCCTCCTTAGTTAGTGAGCTGAACTACCACAGTTTTGGGGCTCCGTCTTCTTGCTCCACATCAGGAGAGGATTTCCAGGGAAGAAGACTGGATGGCTATGGTGTGATTGTGGTGCTTGATTCATGTATTTTCTTTCTTTCAAGGATCACAGTTCTGTACTGCCTGTCATTCAATATGTATAGAGAGTTTCTTCCAATATTTTGTCTAGTTTTATGGTTGTTTTCAGTGGGAGTCAAGTCTAGTGGGAGTTTCAGTTACTATGTCATGGCCAGACACACAAATTTAACTTGAATCTTATTTTAAATACAAATTGGGCCATATCACTTCCTGCCCAAAGCCCACAGGTAGCTTTCCATTGCTCTTAGGATACATTTGTGATCCATTACGTCATCTTCAAGGCCCTACGTGACATGGACTCTGCCTACTTCTTTAGTTTCTTTATTGTACCACCCTTCCCCCCACCCCCCCACCCCCATATACCTTCTTGTTAGTCTCTTTGCTTCCTTGAACTTCTGCCCCATGCACTTCTCATATGTTGTTCTTTCCACCTTAAAAATGTTCTACTGGGGTGCCTGGGTAGCTCAGTCAGTTAGGTGTCCAACTCTTGATTTCAGCTCAAGTCATGATCTCATGGTCATGAGATTGAGCCCCATATTAGGCTCCACACTGGGCATGGAGCCTGCTTAAGATTCTCTCTCCCTCTCCCTCTGCTCCTCGCCCAACTCATGCTTTCATGCAGGCACTCTCTCTCTTTCAAAAAAAGAATTAAAAATTAAACAAAATTCTCTACCATCTCCTTGCCTTGGTCACTGCAACTCTTCCTCAGATTTCTGAGAAATAACATCTGAGAAACATTTCTGAGAAATAACATCTCTCAGATGTTATTTCCTGAGGATGGCCATTTCTGACCCAGCCAGTCTAGGTTATATCCACTGTTAATATGTTCTTGTTTCACCCTGTATTTATCCTTCAAAGCACTTATTAAAATTGTAATTATGTGGTTATTTGTTTGATGTCTGTCTGTGCCTCTAGAATGCATGATCCAACAGCACAAAGATTCTGCCTCTTTTATTTATTCCACACCCCCAGTAGGTACTTAATATACACTTGTTGAGTAAATGAATTCTGTCTTTGAGCTCTTCTACTCATTTCATCATTGAAAATACATATAATACCTTCCATTCTTATCGTCCTTTTTTACTTTTCAAAGCAGGGGTTCCTGCGCGACTCTTCTGAGCCTCACAAAACCCAATACAGGAGGTTTGTGACTATTATCAGATAAAGACTTTGAGACACGGAAAATCCATATAATATGCCAAGCTTATCCTGCCAGACACAGAAACCTGACTAGAACAGTCTCCTGGCATCTAATCAAGAATTCTTCATCAGACCCCCAGGTCTCCCATTCTCCTCGGGTTCTTTCTAACCTCATAGGGACAGCGTGTAAGAAGTATAATCCTCTTTTTGAGATAGGTTTTTAGTTTTTCAGATTGGAATCATGTTGGCTTTCTAAGCCCTTGAAAAGCATCAGTGAGGACAGAGGATGCTCTATGTAGGTTTGCGGTCTTTGTCGTCCTCTCCATGCCTTTTTGTTGCAAATATATATTTCAAACATTCTAATGCCTCTTTTTAAAAAAGCGAATAAAGACTGTGCCCAAAGTCAACCATCGATCTAGAGAAAGCCTGTAGTCATTTGTGTCTTGTCCTTGGGTAGAAGCGAATGTGTTGAGCTCTACATCCTCTATCTAGCTACTTACTCTTTCCAGCGTGGATGTTCACATGACAGCTGGCCGGGAACACCATCTGAATTTTTGACCACACAAAGCGGAACGGCCAATCCAGGTTTAACCTTGACCTTATCAGCTCTACTTTCTCAGCACCACTTTGGCTCAGCAGCTCTTCATTATTTATTCCAAGAAATGACCGAACGCAGCACTAGTGTCTCTTCAGGGGTTTTGAACTCATTTACCTATTCAGTGTCTTGCAACAGATGAAGCTGAGAAAAAGGTAGGCCAGAGAAGTTTTGCAGTTACAGATTGTCCTAATTTCTCACTGCGTGTTCCTTGCCACTTTTCTCCTATTCCACAATTCCCAAGACCACCGATGGGTCAGCACCGGTTCTTAACATGATGGCAGTGGCTTTAGTAGGTCTCATGCATAATAGGACTGGACTTAGAGCACAGCCAGTATGGGGGTGATTGGGTAAGCAGCAAGTTCTGGCCCTGAATGCATATCATCAGAGCATTTCTCAAACTCCGTGTAGTCCAGGATCCCCGCATACATGGAATACCCTAGAACTCTGGGAATTCTAATTCCTGAACCAATGATGAAGATGCATATCTGATACTTAATGCAAACTAAGGGAGCATTATAAGCATTTATGCAACCAACACTGTGCTAAACTGGTACTTTCATTCTCTGAAAGATAAGTACTTTTAGTCTATTTTACAACCGGGAAGGCTGAGGGGCAAAGAGATAAAATCCATACATCCATTTTGAGCTAAGTCCATGGAGGAGCTGGAATCTGAGCCTAAATCTGTTTTCTGATCCCATAGTTTTTGCTCTTAACCAGGGATTGGCTTAACTGTTTCTGTAAAGTGTGGAGAGTAAATATCCTAGTCTTTGCAGGGATCATGTGGGTTCCATCACGTATTTTTCTTTCTTTTTTTTACAACCCTTAAAAAAGAAAAAGTTATTTTGAAATCACAAGCCACACAAAAACAGGTCATGGGCCAAATTTGGCCCAGGTTTGGGCTGCAGCCATTGTTTGCTGAGCCTTACTTTTCATCAGTGCACGCACCACTCCTCAGGATATGAGACTCCGTGTTTCCAGTGGAAGATAGCAAGAAAATGGTGAGGGCCTGGGAGAGGCAGCCGGATTACAGTAGGTGCTCCCCTGCTCTGGTGAGAGGGAGCCAGGGGTCATTTAACCGCCTGGCAGCTTTGCCATGGATGCTTTGAGCATTCCCTTCGAGATTCCTTCAGAAGTTTGATGCTTCCACCAGCACAGAAGAACGCAGGCTGGACGGCAATGCCTCCTCTTGGGAGAAGGAAATGTGAGAGAAGAAACCGTCTTCACATCTGACCCTTCTCAACCTTTGTCCTTTGTATTTTTCTGTGTTATAATCAGAGCACTATCAGGAACCCTAGAGTCAGCAGCTTTTATTTTTATGTTTTAATTTATTTTTTTTTCAGCTGCCAAGTGTTTGACTGCTTAAGGGACTCCCATGATAAATATTTATCTCCTGCTTAGAAGCCGAGGTTCCCTTTGCTGAGCTCATACCACGTGGCTCTTCCTCTGCTGCCGACTGGGCAGCTGACCATCTCCAATGGGTGCCATCTCCCGCTGGGGGCTGAACCCCATCCAGAAAACGCTGCTGGGCCAAGAAGCTTTCTCTGACTCCCCACTGTCCCATCTAACCAACGTCTCTGCCTCCTCACAACAAGCTGCCTTGCCTGCCCCTTTCCCTGGCTCAGACGCGTTCTTCAGCCTGGCAAAAGGAACCTTGTTTCCATGGCAGCCTCATTAAATCTGCATCTTGCTCAGTTTGGGTTTGATCACGGCTGCCAGAAGTATTTTTAGCCCATGCAGTTGCGTAATGAGATAGGGATTGAGGGAGGGAGAGGGGACAGTACGGACAGAGGGAAGATTTAAAAAACAAAAAAAGCAAAAAGAGAAAGAAAACCTCAGGGAGGAGAGGGTTTCAGCAAAGGTGGGAAGGACGGAACACTCCCCTTGGATGGCCGGGGCCACTGCTCCTGGCGAGCTCCATCCCACTGGAAGCCTGGGACACTTGCCGTGAGAGCTGTATGGGTCGCATGTCAGGGGAACCTCTGATCTCCCTTTCCATGAGCTCAGTGGGCCCCAGCCAGGGTGTCACTTAAACCGGAGGGTTGATGGACTGAGATGCTGCTCATGGGCTTCCCTACCTGGGAGGAGAGGGGGCAGGGCAGGAATAGCCGCAGACAGGAAGGCTGGTGCCCTTGGGGTCTGTAGCGTGGAATGGCCCCAGAGTGACAGCAGGGGAGAGGGGCGGCTTAACGCATTGCAGGTTTCCACCCACAGATGGGATTTGGGGGTCAGGGAGGGCATGAAGCATGATGGGAACCTGATACCAAGTCCATCCCTTGGCTGCTGAGGTTCTCAGAACTGTTGCTTCTGCCCTTCAGCCAGACTATGCCCTCAGCCTGCCCCTGCACTTGCGAGAGCTCTTGATAACTGTGTTGGTTGTTTGCATTGGAGTTGTTGGTGTGTGTGTGTGTGTGTGTGTGTGTGTGTGTGGTGCAAGTGTATATCCATGTATAGCATAGAGAGAAACCCAGGCAGAGATGGTGGCTAGTGTTTATTGTACCCTTACTGTGTGGCTACATGGTGTTTTAGGCATCGTACACATGTTAACTCATTTTTCCTTTGCCTATTTCTAATGCCTAGACACCTATCAGCTCCATTCCATAGCCAGGGAAACTGTGGCCCAGGGAAGTAGAGAAACCGTCTCAAGTTCATTCAGCTAACTAGTGGCAGAGGCAGGTTCTGTACCCAAGCACGCTGATTTGAGAGGCTGCAGTCCTAAATCAGTAACGTGTCATTGGCCTGTCATACATTTGCAACAACTCTAGGTGCAGGAAACCATTTATAGTAACTTTGTATTGATGAGCTGGAAGTAGTCTGTGGATGTGCTGCTGGGATTTCATTCATCTTCAAAGAGATGTTTTTTTTTCCTCAAAGATTTTCTGAGGGCGGTATCCAAATTCATAAAAATCTTTACGATTAAAATTCCCACGAGCTTCCTTCTCACTCTCCTACATTGCCATTCTTCCCGAATTTCCAACTGGTTTTATTGCATTGTCTGTCTTGAGCCCTCATCGCTCCCTAATGTTGCTTGTGTTATCGTCCTGCCTTCATACTCCGGAAGTGGGGGTTCCTCTCCACATCTGGCCCCACAGTCCTGCTTCTCTGGTCTCAAGACAGCATTTCATTTCCTTTTTCTCCAGGTACTTCCCCAAAGGAGAGTTCTGAGGGCTTTCTCAAACTTGGCAAGCTGCTTCCCTTAGCCAGCCAGTCTCTTTGAGTATCTCTTTTTCAACCTTGGTTTTCTCTGCAGTTACCAGCTTCCCTCCTCAGCCCTCATGAAACCGAAGTGGAGAAGATGAAACCAAAATCCATCCATGGCCCCACTGCCAGAGCCTCTCCTCCAAGTGCTTTCTCTCTTCTATTTAGGACTTGAAAATCATAGGGGACATGTACTGAGGATTGATTTACTATATTGTACACCTCAATCTTTACAATATCCTTATGAGCCAAGTACCACAGATACCCCCCATCTTACAGGTGAGTAAGCAAGGCACAGACAGATGGAGTAAGTTGTTCAAGGTCACACAACCAGTAGGCGGTTGAACCCATGATGCAACACCAGGCATTGTGGCTCCAGAACGTATGCTTTTTTTTTTTTAAGTTTATTTATTGGGGTGGGGAGGGGCAGAGAGTTAGGGAGAGAATCTCAAGCAGGCTCTGTGCTATCAGTGCAGAGACTGACGTCGGGCTCAAACTCACGAACTGTGAGATCATGACCTTGAGTGGAGATCAAAAGCCAGATGCTTAACCACCGAAGGCACCCAGGCGCCTGGAGAACCTATGCATTTAATCACCAGTCTGGATTGCCTCCCACGTGGAAATGTCCAAGGAGAAGTTTGAGAGAGCTTAGCAGTGATCTTCTCGCATAGCAAAGCCAAGGCTGATTGTCCAGGAGCTGCATTGGCCTGACTGTTCATGGTCAGTGGCTTGTGTTCAGAATAGCCCCTAAAGTCCAGGAATTTTCCCAGGTGCTATGACAGCTGGGCGCTTCAAGGTAGGAAGAGCGCACGTTTATTATCATTATCTGGTTATAAGAAGCAGGAATCCACCAAAGCTAGCTTACGTTAAAAAAATTAAAAGTTGGGGCGCCTGGGTGGCTCAGTCGGTTAAGCGTCTGACTTTGGCTCAGGTCATGATCTCATGGTTCCTGGGTTCGAGCCTCGCAACGGGCTCTGGGCTGAACGCTTGCTCAGAACCTGGAGCCTGCTTCAGATTCTGTGTCTCCTTCTCTCTCTGCCTCTCCCCACTCACAATCTGTCTCACACTGTCTCTCAAAAAATAAATAAATGTAAAAAAAAAATTAAAAGTTGAGTGCATAACAGATAAGGGAATCTTACAGAACTCAGGTCAGGGCGGATGTGCCTTCTGAGGTACTGAAAATAGGAACTGGGACATTGCCAGCGCCTCCCCGTCTTTTCCTCTGGAACGCGATGGGTCCTCACCCCCTTCTCTACATGTCGCCTCGTTTCTCTCCATGCCTGCAGACTCTCTCATTGTTTCCTCTTGCACATGGGAAACCTTGCATCGGCACTTCCAAGTTTGCATACCCTCGTTTCAAGCGCTCACAGTAGCCTTAAAACCCCACATTCAGCAAGTCAGGGTCCCAGCTGAAGGGCAGGGAAATGGAAAAAAAGAAGACATGATGGCCAGGCCTGGGACAGACAGGGAGGCTGTCATGGAGTAAGTGATGGTTTCAAAGGTCCTTTTTACAAATGGAGAAACTGAGGTGCAGAACAAACCTGGCTGGGGGAGAGATCTCTGGCCTTTGTGTCAGGATGGGGTCCATCAGACATGGTGTGTGATTTCCCCTCCAGGATGTGTGGTTTCTCTACTTGGTCCTGTAGCTCTCACAGAGCACTGGCCGCCCGGGGGTCCCAGGGCCTTATAGGAGAGTCTCAGTTCAAGAGTCCCCGGAGAAAAGCATTCAAAGCAACATTCTGGAAGATCCCAGGTCCTGGAACCAGGACACCTGGGTCTTGGGACCAGATCTTTGCTAATCTGTCATGTGGTGGTGCAATCATGGAGATGACACCCAGGGTTTCTCTCTATATATTTTTAATGTTTTATTTATTATTGAGACAGAGAGAAACAGAGCATGAGCAGGGGTGGGGCAGAGAGAGAAGGAGACACAGAATCTGAAGTAGGCTCCAGCCCAACGCGAGGCTCGAACTCACAAACCATGAGATCGTGACCTGAGCTGAAGTCAGATGCTTAACTGACTGAGCCACCCCGGTGCCCCTGGGGTTTCTATATTTGAATACAGGTCTCCGGAGCTCCCATTATTTCTACCATGTGACAAACCCTCATGAACCTTACAACAACACTGCGATGAGTGCTTTCAGGTCCATATCACAAACGAGCAGTTGGGGCCCAGAGGGTCAGTAGCTGGTTCAAGGTCACACAGCTGAGCCAGGATGTGAGCAGAGCTCTGATTCCTAACAGCCACTTGTGATACTCTGCTCTCTGCTTCATTTCCTCATCTGTCAGATGGGAATGATAATGCCCATCTCACATGGATATTGTAGGGGAAAAAACAGATAAAAGAAGAGAAAGTGCTCTGAAAAATGTTAGCAGCCTGGGCAGATGGGAATTATTTTTGTTGTTGTCACACACTGCCAGCCCCCAGGGCTTTGCTGAGCTGTACCTTGCTCAGATCTCCTCCCCACCAAAAGCAGCAGGGGACAGGCTGTCTCCATCCTGAGCCAGGCTGACAAAGTGAGCCCCTCTAGCCCTCCCCCTACCTTCCCATGCCCCAAAGGAGTATAGCTCATACTCTCTCTTCTCTTATTGCCAGGAGAATGCAGAACCCAGAATTTGGGTCTTGGCAGGTTGAAGAGTGAAGGAGATGGATTTCTAGCCCCCTAAAAAATTATTTTTAAGTATTTTTATTTGTGAATTCAGGTTGGCATGCAGGTTTCTGCAAGATATTGATCTCTCAATGATGGGGACTGTTTTATAATTGAGGGATGGAAAAAGAAACATCAGTTACTGAGCACCTGCTGTATATGGGCAGCTATGTGGCTGTTGGTCATTCTTGCAATGTAATGCAGGCTTTATTACCCCCATTTTACAGACTGGGAATACGACCCAGAAGGTGTGTTGCATGTGCTAGTTCTCACTGTGGTGGCAGGGCCAGGATTTAAACCCAGGTCTCCAGAGGCTCTGTCTTTCTACCACTGCCTCCTAGTGGAGGGGAGGTCCTAGAGTAGGTGTTAGAGGTGTCCCCGTCCAGTCAAGCCGACCAGGAAGCTGCTGGAAGCTACTTTTGCAGAGAACTTCAAGGAAGGAAGCAGAGTCGGAGGTGGATGGGGTTCCCGGGCAGCTTGCCCATGCTGGCCCACACCGTTTGGCCAGCTGTCATTACCGGGTCTTAGACTGGCCTGGCTGTGTTCTACAGAGGCATCCTGGACATTGCATGGGCTGATGGGAACCTGTGAAAAAATAATCCGTCGGGTTCTGCTGAGGCTCAGCCCAACTCATTAGCTAGGGCACATGCCTATGGGTGTATTCCAAGGGACAGACCATGTAGACAGGAGACTCAGGGTCCATTTTCATGGCCAAAGGCTAAGAGTCTTTCTGAGCAGTGGCAGAGTGGGAAGTGTCTAGAAGCTGGTGTGACCAATGAGCCAAGAGAAGAGGAAAGAGAGAAAGTGGATGTGTTGGACATGGGATGGCTCACCTTGGCTCCTTGCTCTTGAAGCAGTGACCCTGCCTTAGGCCATATGTTTATCAAAGAAGACCTGTCAGCCCTGCAGTGGCCTCTGTGTTTAGAGAAGGGCCCCGCATGATTCCCTTCGAAAGGATTTGACAACAACAAAAATGCCACCATATGTGTTTTCTTGTTCATCCTCTCAATTATTCCATGAGGTATGTGAGGCATGTGGCAAATGGGGAAAGCAAGAATTAAAGTTGCTTTTTCAAAGCCACATAGCTGGTAAACAGTGTCCACCTCAGCTGTCTTCTCTCCCATCGTGCAAATGGAAAGCCAACTGGGTGTGCCTGGGTGGCCCAGTTGGTTAAGTGTCCAGCTTCAGCTCAGGTCATGATCTCACAGCTTGTGGATTCAAGCCCCACACTGGGCTCCATGCTGACAGCTCAGAGCCTGGAGACTGCTTCAGATTCTGTGTCTCCCTCTCTCTCTGCCCTCCCCCATTCATGCTTTCTCTCTCTCAAAAAGAAATAAACATAAAACATTAAAAAAAGAACAAAAGGCCAACTGGGCAGCCATGTAGCTCATCATTGTAAATGTATGCATGCAGCCTTCCTCATTTTGTCTTTCAGGGCTATATCCTAGAAAAGCTAATTATTTTGGGTTAGACAGGAAATCAGCAGTCAACATTTCTTCAGGCCAGTTGATCAGCTACCAACAGAACAAACTCAGACCCAAAGAGATGCTCAGAATGTGTATGGAGACATCACGATAGCTCCATGTTGTGACCCTGATACACCTATCCTAATATGACAGGTGTTGACTGCCTTGGTCTTTGACTTCACATGACAACAAACATGATTTCGGGCTTTGAACCAATAATAGCTAAGTTTATGGAGTCCCTTTTGAGTGCCAAATCCCGAGTCGGCAACTGGAGATGAAGACGTGAAGAAGGTAGTCACCATTACTTGGTTGCAAATAGCAGACACACAACTTGTGTTCACTTTGGAGGAAGGGAGATTCATGGGCTCACATAAGCAAAGCACGAGAATGGCAGTCCCAGGGATGACCACAACCAGGCATTCAGATGCCTCTAGGATTCTTTCTTTCTCCATTCATGCCAGCTTTCTTCTTTCAGACTGGCTGTCTTCACTGAGCTGCAGACAGCTGCAGGCAGCCAGCAGGCTCACATCTTTAGCTTAACTATTGGGGACAGGCTGTCTCTCTTGTGTCAGAAATGACTTAGACCATCCACTCTGCCAGGGATGTAGGATATGTAAGAAGATGGATCCAAGCTTCCACTTGAACTACATGATTAGAAGTAGAGGAATGAGCATGCCTCAAAGCAGAGGATTGGAAGAAAGAGGTTGATGCTCTAGGTGACAAATAATACCCGGTCTTCGACCTTAAGGAACTCTCGATCTAGTTGGGGGGGGGGGGTATGGTCCTGGACAAGCAAGTCAACAGCTATGACACAGCACCCTAAGCCCTTAGGACGTAAGGGCCTTGAGAGTCAGAGGAGGGGCATCCATGTGGGTCTCCACTAGAGTGAGGAAGGACATCAGGAAAGCTGAGGGACACCCGAAGACTGAGAATCATCCAGATGTACAAAGGAGGAAGAGAATTCCAGCCAGAAATAAATGCATTAGCAAAAATCCAGAAAGGGAAGGTGGTAAAGCCCTGATGTTAAGGATTGAAGAATAAAGCTCTTCCAAAATATTTGTGGAATTAGGACCATAAGAACTCTGAAAAAAGTTGTTTAAAATAGAATCAAAGAATAACTTGAACGAAGTATGTGGGCTGGGAGGTATTAGAAAGCAAGCAACGTGGTGAGAAAAATTGGCTTGAAAACAATCTAACATGCTGGTGTTTTAGATGATTTTCCTTTAGGGAGAGAGCAAGAAATCTCGTCATCCCAGTAACTAATGAGCTTCCTTGTACATATAAAATCTTAGTAGATGCAGTGATGAGGGTGATGGTGAGGTAGACAAACTAGATCATGGTGCAGTTTATAACTGGTGGTTACTAAGTTGGTGTGACCCATATTTTCAAAAATTAAGGGTCAGTTAAGATAAAAAAAATACTGAAGGAGGGAGATTATGTTGTCTCCAGTTGGAAAAGAACATAGGAGATGTTGACTCAAACGATCAAATGCACCAAGCTGCCCTGTAGGTTTCAAGGGAATGGTGTGCGACTCAGAGATCACATATGTGCAGGGCAATGTGGCATGAGATAAATACCAGACATCCAGAAGCTTGGCACTGATCTAGGGCTTTCAGGCACCAGCCTCAAGAAAATGAAATGAGGTCTAAAGAGGTGAGTAGAAATCAAGGGAGTGTAGGATATTAGAGAAAGTGAGGAGCTACAGATTTGTGGGGAGCAAGGGGGGAATGGCAGAAAGCACAGCTGTCTTAACATGGGAGCCTCCTCTTCCCTCCCCTCCTTCTTGCTATACAGTGCATTTGTTTTAGCTAAAATGAGCATAAAGTAAATTTTTGTTTTAAAAAAAGGAGCTATTTTGTTTTGACTTCCATCATCAAATCAGAGCTCTGCTGCCACCAAATAAACCCTCATAATGGAATGAGTAGAGCGCTTGATACCCTGCAGAAGGAAGGATGGCAGCTCACCCAGGGCCATGCTGGGCAAGACTGTCCACAAGCCACGCCTCTCTTGCTGGGACTTGTAGCTACTGCCCAGCCATTCACATTTTCACTGCAGCTGTTTTCTTCACATTCTGAGGTTACTGAAATCCCTCACCCATCAGCAACTGAACTTTAGCCTTTAGTCTAGGAGTTATTAACCTGGAGCCCAGGGACCTTTAGGGGATCAATGGCTGGTTTTTCTTTTTTTTTTCTTTATGGAGCCAAGAAAGCCTTTATTGGGATCTGCGATTCCCAGGCGAGGTTCCGTGACTCTGGGTGTGGGGAGTCAGGGAAGTTGCCAATGGCTGGTTTTTCATAGACTCTTGTGAACCCCCTGAAATTGTGTACAGAATGCTCTGGTAAAAAGCATCTGAATTATCAACATAGTTTATGACCCCCAAAGGGCAGAGATCAAAGAAAGTTTGCTACACGTGGGGACTTTGCAAATTGACCAGGACAACTCATACGACTTAGGTCAGCTTCACACTTCAACAGCAGCTCTACTTCCAGCGTACAAATTCATCAGGGACATACGGTAGTAATTTGCTTTTTTCTAAATGTTTATTTGTGTATTTTGAGTATGTGTGTGTGAGTGGGGTAAGCGCAGAGAGAAAAGCCGAGAGAGTATCCCAAGCAGGCTCTGTGCTGTCAATGCAGAGCCCAATGCGGAGCTTGATCTTAAGAACCGTGAGACCATGACCTGAGCCAAAATCAAGAGTCGGATGCTCAACTGAATAAGCCACCCAGGGGCCCCTGTAGTGATTCTATAAGGAGCAAAAATTTAATACATGGAATGTATTTAGAATAAGGACTATTATATACAAGAAGTTCTTTCAAAAGACCAACGATTCTGTCCTGAATAGGGAAGTACACTCTGAGATTCACAAAGTGCTCATGTATTTATATTTCAACTCTGGAAAACAGTTGCAATTTCACTAAATAAACCTTTACACTCCAATTAGGAAAATACTGGCTGATTTTCGGTTCTAGGGGTAAAATGTAGTCCTTGTGAAGAACCAGTGCTCTTGGAATTGACAAGTAGGTGTAAGGATATGCCCATATTATATAATATGTTGAAGGACTCAAAAATAGTCACCAGAAATGGAGGAGAAAAAACATTGAAAACACAGATATTGTTTGGAAAATCCTCTTACAGGAGGCAGAGGGGAGACTTAGCAAGAATATGTCCAGTAAGGTGTGGATGGATCAATAGCCAGTCAATGTGTTGATCAAAGAAATCATCTTTTGGGGGGAAACGGTAGAAGCCGATTGAAAAATAAGCTTTATGCTGCATAAAGCAGCATGCAAAAGTCACAATGGCCTGATTGTGTGATGAGGTAATTAACAGCTGGAGTTAGGAAAAAAGAGAAATAGTCATTAAGAGAAGAAGAAAAAAAAGAACACAGCAGATCTTCAAAGTCAGATGCAATGGAGATAATTATTCAGAAAATTAAGGGGAAAAAAACCCTCACTTAGACCTGAATTATCTGGATAATTGGAAGAACTTTCTACATGAAGAAGCTTTAGCCAGCTGCTCTTCTCTCTAAATGCTATATCAAAGATGCCATCTATGCAGACCAGACGGCTTCAAGGATCTCTTCTTTGGGTATAAATCCAAAATTCTATGACTCCTGGGCCCTGTTTCTTTATGGCTAACCGTAATCTCCGAGGCAGCATGCCAACATTGAAAGCCTCATGTTTATTCACCAAAATCAAGTTGTTCTCCTTTTCCGGAAGTTCTTCTTTTTGTCCGGTGCACCATCATCTCCCACCTCCGTCATCCAGTGTGAAACCTTAAATTTATCTTTTTATTTTACCTTACCTCCCATTTATGTATTCAAAATGTTTTTCTTGGGGCATCTGGGGGGCTCAGTTGGTTAAGCACCTGACTTTGGCTCAGGTCATGATCTCACAGTTCAGGAGTTCGAGGCCCACGTCAGGCTCTATACTGACAGCTCAGAGCCTGGAGCCTGCTTCAGATTCTGTGTCTCGCTCTCTGTCTGCCCCTTCCCTGCTTGCACTCCATCTCTCTGTCTCTCTCAAAAATAAATAAACATTAAAAAATTTAAAACAAAATGTTTTCCTCATGCATCCCTCTTCCATCATTCATTTGTTTATTTCACAAGCATTCATGAGCTTCTGCTGCTTTCTGGAAACTGTGCTTGGTGCTGGGGACCATCTATAAATAAGAAATATCAACTGAGCATGATTAAGTGTCATCAGAGGCAAGCCCAAGGTGCTACGGGACAGCGACATGAGAAACACACCAAACCAGTGGGGGAAAAACCTCAGAAAGCATGATGTCTGCAGCCAGAGTGATGTGTAGGAACTGGGTGAGAAAGAGGGCACATAGCAGCAGTGGAGAAAAGGGACTTTGCCAGCCTGCCGAGAAGTTTGGAAGACAGTGAAGAATGATGGGGGATGGAGGGGCTAGTGAGATTTGCAGCTTGACCAGATGGCTGGAGCTGGGTTGTGAGACTGACACTGAATGGGCACGAATCGGGTCCCAAGGATGGGTTAGGAGGCTGTTGCTGGAATCCAGGCCAAAGGTGGCCAGTGAATAAGTTTGAGAAGAGTGGGCGCCTGGGTGGCTCAGTCGGTTGAGCGTCTGACTTCGACTCAGGTCATGACCTCACGATTCGTGGGTTCGAGCCCCGAGTTGGGCTCTGTGCTGACAGTTCAGAGCCTGGAGCCTGCTTCAGATTCTGTGTGTCTCCCTCTCTCTCTGCACTCCCCACGCCCGCACCCATGCTCTGTTTCTCTCTGTCTCAATAATAAATTTTTAAAAAACATTAAAAAAATAACAGAAAAAAGTTGGAGAAGAGAAGGGAAAGAAGGATCCAGAGAGGAAGCCAAGTACAGGAATGAATGCACGGTGGTGCTACCCACCGGCATGGGAAAGGACGAGGGGCAGCTCTGGTAAAGAAGACGGTCAGTTCAGCTTTGGGACAGATGAACTTGTTATTCGGAGAGAAAGCAATTCTAGAGGATGAGAAAGCTCAGGGCGTAGGCTTGAGAGTGGGTGGCTGAAGTAGTGGTGAAGCTCATTAAAGGTGACAAGGTCAGTGGGTCAAGGGGCAAGGATTTTTGGATCAGTCCTCTTTTGGGGCCACTGACATCAGCCAGGACACGGGCGGAAAGATTGCAAAGTCTTCAGTGTTAAGGCAAGTGACCCACATGGCAACAAACAGGAGTGAGAAACAGCAGGAAAGGGGTTCGTGGCCCTGCTGGGGAAGGGACCATTATGTGAGGAGGGAGGGAGGAATTATTTCAGCTGATGCAGCACTTAGGGATTGTGCCTCTCAGCCAGCCCTTGAAAAAGAAAGAGCAGTATCCGTAGGAGGTAGAAGGCCCTGGCTTCCCCAGAAAACAGGCCCAACAGGGATTCTGTTCCGAAGGGACTCCTGTCTAGGTGAGGGGCTTTGTTAGTTCTTAGAACATCACCAACTGGATGTAGAAGTCATTACTGACTCCCAGAGCTCTTCTGCTCTGGCCACAAGGCCTGCTGAATGCACATTGCGTTTTCCTCTTTGCATGCCACACTGTTTTTGATTCACTTCACCTACCTGATCCACATGTATTCCTACTGATCGGTTCTATCCCAGCTCTTCCAAGAACATTTTAATACCTACCAAGTAATCGTTCTCTCTATGGCCTGCTCGTTTCCTGTAGTACCTGTTCTTTTCTTTTTTTTTTTTTTTAAACATTTATTTATTATTGAGAGAGAGACAGAGAGAGAGGGAGGGAGAGAGAGAGAGAATGAACAAGGGAGGGGCAGAGAGAAGGGGAGACAGAATCCGAAGCAGGCTCCAGGCTCTGAGCTGTCAGCACAGAAACTGACACGGGGCTCAAGCCCACAACCTGTGAGATCATGACCCGAGCTGAAGTTGTCTGCTTAACCGACTGAACCACCCAGGTGCCCCATGTTCTGCCTTTTCTATAACTATCAAGTACTATATATACTGCAATCTCTTGGTGAGTGCAAAATCTGACTTCTATGCTCTCAGCTTCCAGTGCACTTCCTTGCAAATGTAGATGAACCATGAATATTTGGAAGACTGGTTAGTTAATTTTCCACTTGAAAGTCACATGGGTTGCAAAGGTCTGGCTCTCGTGGTTCTTGTATAAGGTAGGAATGACAGATAGCACATGGGGCTCAAACCCCATGAAGCAAAAGCATATGAAAGTTGGTGCTGAATTATTTTTGCCTTTTAGCTCTTGTAGTAATTGTTTTTCATTTGTTTGCTTTGCCTTAAGAGCCAAAATTGTGAGTGGCAGCTCAAGTGATTTTTCTGTACACCCAGAAAAGGGAATTGAGTATTTGATAGGGAGTAACGGCTTAAGACGGGAAAAAGAGGAGATTGTAGCACTCAAGATATTTATTTTTACAGCAAAGCAATAAAAAAAAGTGAAGATAAATGAGATCGAGTGGCGAGTGTCTCAACCTGTTGGACACAAGCCCCTGTGGCCATTGACGGACAGTGTTTATAGGACTGCTAGGTCATCGATAGATAAAGTGCCTCAGTGGCCAGTGTTCTGGGAAGTTTCAGAAGATGAATGGGGGCTGCACAGCAGCCCAAGAGCCTCCTTAGGAAGGCAGTACTCCTTCAGAGCGCCATCTGCCTGTCTGTAGGCTCCCTATTCTTCGTTAAACAGTCTTCGTTTTCTCGTTTTTATGATGGTTATCCTAATAATAGTCTAGCTTGGCCTTTGGCCAGGATGTGTGGAGATAGGAATGATCCTGAATCATTTTTCCCTTTGGGCAATTGTAATGGCTTTAAAAATTTGTTAGGTGGCTAGCGATCCTTGGAGAGTTTTTGTTTTCTTTTCCTTTTTTTTTAAATTTTTCTTAATGTTTTATTTATTTTTGAGACAGAGAGAGAGATAGTGTGAGCCTGGGAGGGTCAGAGAGAGAGGGAGACACAGAATCTGAAGCAGGCTCCAGGCTCTGAGCTAGTGGTCAATACAGAGCCCGACGCGGGACTCGAAACCATGAACCGTGACATCTTGACCTGAGCCAAAGTCGGACGCTTAACCAACTAAGCCACCCAGCCTTCCCGAGTTTTTGTTTTCTTAAATAATGATCAAAGACGGTGAGCCCTGTGCATTGGACAGTGGACACCTGTGGAAGGTGACACCAGCAGCAGCTAAACTCCAGTCACTCAGGACCTTGGGAACCACACGGGACTCCAGCTCTCCTAATTCAGCACTGGCGCTGTGTAGTAGGGGGCCTGGGTTTTGCATTCGGATTCAGTTTCAGCAAGACCTGGATCCAAACACACTCCCACAGTGAAGGCTTGCTGTGGCTGGTCTTAAGCCAAGGAAACTAGAAAATCTGACCTTACTGTTCTTGAAACTCCAGAATTTTGTGGGGGTCGGGGGGAGATCTATAGACATTCAGTCCACGACAGGGCATAGTGCTAATACCTGCCTCATCCGGTTGTAATGAGGGTTAAGTGTGATGGGTTGAACACACTTAGCATGGTGCCTGGCACATAAGGAACACTCGATAAATGTTGGTTGAGAAGAAGCCAGAGAAACCCAAAGGTGATGGCGAATGACAGAGGCCACTATCGCCTTCTGTTTCACTGGAGAGAAACTTGTATTATCTCATCAGTGTAGTGTGGTGGTTAAGGGACAGTGGAGCTAGGCCATCTCAGTCCAAATTCTGTCTCTGTCATTTATTAGCTGTGTAACCTTTAGGCAAGTGACTTAACTGCACCATGCCTCTGTTTTTTCATCTCTAAAAGAGGATAATGAATAAAATAATAGTTTCTACCCTGTTGGATTGTGGAGATGTGTTAAATTAGTACATGTAAGGCATGTGACCTGATGCCTGGAAACTATTAAATGATATGTAAGTAATAGGTGTTACTATGAAATGATGTGTGACTTGAGACCTACAAGAACCTCAAGTCCTCCCCAGGTTCATAAGTCAGACTGAGTTTGCAGTGTAAATATCTGCTTACATATCTGCCTTCCCCATTTGACTGTGAATTCTCAAAGAACTGTTTTTATTTATCTCTACCATCGTGTTATGAGGCCTGGCTGGGTGTCAAACATAGTACTGGCCGTGTTGTAGGGGTTCTGTCAATGTGGGTCAATGCAGGTGAGGAGTTGAGCAGGTTAAAGGTAAGAGAAGGGCTTTAGGGACATCACACGAAACAGTCACCAACACAAACTACAAACACTGTTTCGCAGGAGAAATCAGGTCAGTGTTTCATCTTCTGTGTCAACACCAAAAAGAGCCTAGAAGAGTGTGTGGCAGGAAAAAAAAAATATAATCTGCTTGTATGTGGTTTTTAAAAATTATTATTATATGGTTTTGTGTGTGTGTCATATGTTTCATTTCACACATGGGAAGTGGGGTGCCAATCCATTCTCTTTCACAAAGACTAGAGCCTGGGTGAAATTGCCATGGACAGGAATCTGTAACTGTGAATTTGGCCAGGTCTTTTAGTCAATTTTTCAACATTTGTGATCTGCTTCATGCCAAGCTCCTTGAGGTAAAAAACAGCGTCTTACTTATGTTTGTAACCCATTCAGCCCATAACACTTATCACACTCCTAAGATGCTCATAGCCATGTATAAGTGGATTGCGTTAACGGAGTCCACTCGCATTCCCCCACGTACCCCACCCCAAGTTTGTCTAGTCATGTCTTCCCTTCCATTGTCCACCTTATAAAGCATATGAGTGCCTCTCCTTCCTCCATCCCTGTACTAACATGTCCCCTGTTCTTGTCTTCCATTTCAAATATTTCAGATGTCATTTGGGAAACAGGATTCTATAAATCCAGAGACTGAGGGCTCTTTACACCCCGCAGTCCAGTTTTCTGACCCGAGGCAGGTCCCTAATGTCTCTCCCAATCCATTTCTTGCCTTCCTCAGTGAATATTTTCTGAATTGCAATTAGGCATTAGCAATACTCCGTGTTCCAATCTCTTAATGCCACACTCCTGGACACCATATTCCCTCTAGAGACTGAGCACTGGAAAGAGATGGAAAAGTACTTTGAAAGTGTGTGCATGTGAGGAAAATGCTAAGTGCTCTGCCTGATGGCTTCAGTGACAAGTTTGCTTCTTTAGAAACATGACTATACAGTGTGGGGGAAACCTGAAAAGGCAGAAGTGGTTCAGCTTGGCTGAATAATGACCAGCAGGGTGAAAAGAAAAGATAACGACCCACCCACAGGATTTTTATCCTCAAGCCCAAGAAGGTTGGCAACGACAGGCATTGGAACTACTTTTAATGGAGGGTATACTAAAAAAAAAAAAAAAAAAAAAAAAAAAAGACAACTTTAAAGCCACTTGTAGGAAACAAGACAGGGAAGTTTGTGAAATATAGAAGGCGCTCAAGCATGTGGGATTCCAACTCCATCTTGGAAAATACCCAAAATGATACGATCTTATTCAGGATCATTTAATTGAAACAGATGCAGCAATTAATTGTCAGTGTTGTTGTCAACACTCACAACAGAAGTTAATATATATTAAGTAATTTGTGCTAAGTAACTTGCAGGAGGATGTATCACTTAATCCTCATGTCATCCTCTTACAGATGAGAAATTTGGGGCTTTGAAAGGTGATTTTCCCAATGTTATCCCGCTGTAAGTGGCAGGGCTATGACTCAAACACAAGTCAGTTTATCAGCAACATTGCTGCTCTTCTCTCCATTATTGTAATATGCCTAGTCCATTGAAGTGGATCATCTACTTCCATTACCTTCAGAACCCCCAGGTATGGCTTGGGGAAAGCTCTCAGGCAGGAAGGAAGACTAGAGTATTGAAAAGATCCTTGGCTTGTTATCTGAAGATGTGAGCGTAATCCGAGCAGTGCCATTTACCAGCTTTGTGACCGTGGTTAAATCCCTTCATTCTTCTAGGTCCCAATTGCCACACCCCCCAAATGTGAGTGGTTGTAACTACACAGACATCACTAGGTTGTTGTGAGCATAAAATGAAAGAACCCCGTAAACAGAAGCACCCAGCACAGATGCAAAGAATTATTGGCATTCCCTACTCTTCATGTATTGGAAGTTGGTACTAGGCAGCTAGGAAGGCAAAACATGGTCAGTTGTCTGCTGTCTGGTATTATCGCTAATTTTGGCTCATCTCCTTCTCTTCCTTCTCCGAAAATTAAGACATTTGCCTTTCCAATAGGATTTCGTTTCTCTTTGGGAGAGAAGAAATCGATCAAAACTAATCCCACAATTCCATTTTCAGTAATAAGCAAAGTGGGGTCCCTGCTAACTGCCCTGCCTACCCCATAGGGTAGTTGGGAAACTCTTGAATGGTCATACATGAAAGAGCATATTCATAAATTGTAAAGGGCTATCCAGAGAGAAGAAATCTCAGTCAGAGGGCTGCATGCCTGAGGGATGAATTCTTGGAAAACGAATTATTGTATATATGTGTCCAGCATCTGAGGGACATGCTGGGGAGAGGAGCCAGGTCAGTTTCCAAAATGGCACAGTAGAAACCAGTCATATTGTATTTGAACTTAGGAATGCTTTAGAACTAAGTCTAGCCAACTTTTTTTGGATCATAAGCTGGGATCCTGAGTTAAGGGGTTAGGTTATGTCTCCTTCCAGTCGTATCCCCCTTTCCCTATTTATCCCTTCTTAGCCCCAGGACAAATGATAAGTAAAGGAGATTAGGATCCCGGAAAATCATACAAATGGGAAAGTATATATTCAAGAGCATTTCCACCTATATTGAAATTGCACAGGAAGCTGGTGAATTCAGGCTGCCCATTCTCACCTCCCTTTGTACCCACAATTCCTTGGTCTCCTTCAATTTTGGTTTCCCTTCTTTCAACTTCCTATTCTTTTATGACTGCTCAGTGGCTCAAGTTACCCTCACTGTGCCAAGTGCTAGAGAAACAGAGATGTACAACATGGCCATGCCCCCATGGAGCTCCCAGGACAGTAAGGTTGGGAGAAGAGAGAGGTTGTAGGTGTTGGATGCCAAGTGGCTGCTACAAACTGGAAATGGGGGGCACTGTGGACAAATCACTGGGGAAGGTTCTGGAGCAGATGGGACAGTGGCTGTGCCTTAGAGGCAGGACTTACATAATAAATGCATTGTAATCCTTTGTTGTTGGGGCTTTTTAAAATACATTTTTTTAAAAAGACAACTTTAAAAATTCAATCTGCTGGGGCGCCTGTGTGGCTCAGTTAATTGAGTGCCCAACTTTGGACACTCAAGACCTCACGGTTTGTGAGTTCGAGCCCCATGTTGGGATCTGTGCTGATAGCTCAGAGCCTGGAGCCTGATTCAGGTTCTGTGTCTCCGTCTTTCTCTGCCCCTCCCCTGCTCATGCTCTGTCTCTCTCTCTCAAAAGTAAATAAACCTTAAAAAGAAAAATTTTAATGCAATCTGCTGAAAGATCAGGAAGCAGAGAGGGAGGAAAATTGGGAAAATAACCTTCGTGGAGACATTCCTTCACTTACCCAGTACTGGATCACTCAAAAATATCAGCTAACTAGGGATCATCCCCGCAAGAAAATTGGGGGAAAATTGAAATAATTTGAGATTGAAAAAACCCTCATCATGAGAACTTAATTGGACTTCTTACACTTATTTTATGGGCTAGATTTGGGTAAGAGTACTCACAGGCCTTGGCATCAGACCACTGGGACAAATCGTGGTTCTATCACTTACTAGCTGAGTAAATTTGGGCGAAATTACTTAACTTCTAATAGTTTCAGTTTCCTCACCTGTAAACTAGAAATTCTAATGGTACCTCATAGGATACTAGGAAGGATTAAATGACTTATTTGTCTGGAGCACAGTGTCTGGAGCAGAAGAAGCTATTACTTCTAGGATGGGGGGATCATTAGGTCTTCAGAACATAGGGGAGCTAAAAACCTTAGTTTAATCTTGACTTCCTCCTTCAACTGCATCATTAGAACTTCCTTCCCTTGTCATATAGTTCTCTCAACCCTTCAGTGAGCGAGAAATCAGTGAGTAAGCTTTCATGGCCCTGTATATTTTCCCAGACTTTGTGCTTGGCCAATAAGTATATTTTCAGTCCAACTCTAACATGGTCCTTTGGGACTTTACACCTGATAGACATTCCTTGTATGCCCTTGAGTGTGGTACCCATTCTTCCTACCCTGACCTCTAGAGCTCTCTTGGATGCATATCTGCTGTGTTAGGCACAATGATGACTCCACCAAGGTCAGACAAATGGCTATCATTTCATCTGGACCTTGATGACCAGCTTATAACCTAGAGCCCAGGGCTTAGCAACTGGCTGAGGCCCAGAGGGCAATTGGAAACTAAAAATCAGCCCAGCCTGATTGTTTTGAGATGGCTGACCCTAGGCTACTATAAATGAACTTGAGAAACCAAATAGGAAATAAGAAAGAGGTCATACAGTTATGTCCCATCTCCCAATTTTTTGGCTCAAGAGTTTGCTAGTCTACCTCCAGTTAATATTTATCAGAATCTCCTAGTATGTTTGTCCAAATGTAGTTTCCTAAACATCATCCCCAAATCTACTGAATCAGAATCGGGGATTGAGACCTGAGAATTGGCATGTTCACAGTTACCCCAGATGTTTGTAATATGGGTGCTTCTGTGACTACACTTTGAGAAAAGTTTCTCTCCCAGCACGTGAGGCTGGGAGCAGAGGTTGTCCAAGGGGGACCCCCACTTCAACAGCAGCACCTCTGCTTTTGACTGCTATGCTTGGGTATACTTCACTGTAAGCTTTATTCTTCACACAAATTTTCTTCAATTTTAAGAAATTGTTTTTGATATCCATTGGTATGGAAAGAACATTGGATTTGGAGTCCAGGTGGCCTGGGTTCAAATCCCTGCTCTGCCATTTACCAGCTCAAAGGAAACAGAGGGGCTACTTGGGAAGAAGCCAAGTATCTTCCCTCTCCTTTCTGTTCCCAACACACTAAGTCGAATCTCATCTTACCTCAGCTTGCTATATGACCTTCTCAAAAAGTCCTGTGTCCCCAGCACACTCTCCCACCTGCCCCTGTACATGTGATACGGTGGGAAAAACACATGAACTCTGGGGTCCCAGCCACTGGAGTTAAAATCTTGTGTGATTAAAAGTGTGACTTGGGCAAGTTGCCAACCTCTCTGTGTCATTTCCTCATGTAAAGATAATCCTACTTTGTCAGGCCATGTTTTAGATGCAGTGAAATGATGTGTGAGTAGCACCTTTATAAAAACTGGCTTAATCTGTGGTGTAAGTTTTTATCATCAGCTTGGAGCCTGCGATGCTCACATTCAAATTCAATGAGTATATGGAGGTTTGACTATGAATAAAGGAGCATTCTCTTCCTTTCTGCCCTTGTGTGACTTTGGTTCCCCCATATGAACCGAATCCAGAACAACCCTGGGCTGTGATGTGGCTCCATTGAACTCTGTTGTTTCTTCTACCAATTCTTCAGAGCTCAGTGGGACAAGAGTTTCCCCACATTCAGCAGCAAGAAAGGGGACTTTCTTCTTGGGAAAGAGCCTGGTCTGACCATCTTCCAAACTACAACATCATGGTGTCATTCTTCTGCCCAAACCCGTTTTCTGACTCTGGACCTGTTTGAAAGAGAAACCATTTGAGGAAGGCTCCAGGAGCTAATGCTGTGACTGGGCCAGCAGAGTGAGCAATTTTCAATAGTCATTCTTCTTTATCTCCCCTTTTCTTAAGAACCTTTACTAGGCAGTGCCTCTTCCTATCTCCTTGTGGCTCCTCCTGATGATGGAATACACAGTAAGGGTCCTTGGAGAGCACCAGTCACTGGGAGCAGTCCCCAGACAGATCTACCCATCTTCATGGCTGCACTCCATCTCTCCTTTCAGGCTGTCCTCCTCCTTCCCTCCTTGCCATCACCATAGCAACACAGTGGTATAAAAGATAAAAGAGCTAAGGCATCTAAATATAGTCTGAGTCTCAACACTTCCAGCATGGAGTCTAAAACCTAGGGGGTGACGGTTAGAAGCATCCAAGGGTTGAGTGGCAGCCAAGAGGGAGGATGAGTCAAAAGAAGGGTCGAGGATAGAAGAGAAGGGCAGGGAACAGTGATTTACTGAGCCTGCTGCCTGTGTCTTCTCATTTAGCTGGCACACCACCCGATGTGGATGTTATCATCTCCATGTTACTGCCAGAGACATAGAAGCTCAAAGAACTTAGGGGCGTGGCCAAGGTCATATAGCTGTAAGCATTAGAGCTAAGATTTTAACTCAGGTGTCTGGGACCCCAGAGTTCATGTGTTTTCTCCACTATACCACATATAGAAGTGCAGGTGGGAGAGCTTGCTGGGAGCACTGGACTTTTTGAGAAGGTCATATAACCAAGTTGAGGTCAGGTGAGATTTGACTTAGTGTGTTGGGAACAGAGAGGAGAGGAAAGATATGTGGTTTCTTCCCAAGCAGCCTGTCTATTTCCTTAACGGCCGAGGGGAACAAGAATAAGTGTTGGTGAGACTGCATTTCCCAGGTGCATGATGACGCAGAATGGGAGTGGAGGCCTTTGTGATGCCCTCAAATGGAACTTAAATCAGTACCCAAACAAAGGGCATGATTAGAATGCTCATTGTGATTCACACCATCACTCGTTCCCTCATTCAGTCATTCAACAAATATTTTTATTACGCACCTGACTTGTGCTCAACTCTGGAGATATGGACACAATTCAAACAAGTACTGCCCAGCCCTCCTTGAGCTTAGGACAGTGGGGAAGACAAATAAGGAAATAATTACACACTTGATTGATTCTTTATGACAGTGATGTGGACAATGAGTACATAAAAGAAGAATATCGCATCCCTGATGGTATCAGTGGAAGGGAAACATAGATGGTCTTACAATGGAAGAAAATCCTCTTGATCAGTTTTAAAGGTGATGTGCATTTTCAAGGTGAACAGGGAGGCTCTCCTAGTAACTTAGCCTTGACCATGCACCTGGGTACTCAGTGCACTCTGCAGATCTGTTCCCTGACTCGTATCTTTATAATAATCATGAAGTCCATAAAAATGAGGCTTTCAAAACTCCACAAACTGGACCCAAATGAAATCCCACAGGATAAAACGCATCACGTCTTCTTCCTACGGCCCTTAACATCACGAGCATAAAACCAAGTGTGCGGTGTATAGACAAGGCGAGTCAGGCTATCGGATTGGTTTCTGAGAGTTAGCGGGAGCAGCGCCGGGAAGTGCCTGTGAATTAAACAGGGGTAAGAGAGGAAGGAGAAGCCATCAAGGTTGTGAATTTCTGTGGATCCAGAGCTTTTCCAAACTACCTGCAAGGCAGCCAGTGAGGGGGCTGCTGTATGAATGAGTTCGAATTAGATAATAGAATGTGTGTGAAGCCCTTTAGCTCTCCAGAGAAATGCTGTCTAAATACATAGTGTTCGCATCAGAGATAATGATACAGTACTCTATTTATAGTGCTTCTACCTACCTGCCAGCTCTTTCCCAGGGATGCTGTACAGATGAATGGGCAAGATCTGCAGAATGTGCTTTGAAATCCTTGATTAAAGGCCCTCCCGGCAGATGTAGAATTTTAAACGTATTATATTACTGTCACTGTTGTTCTATTTTCTTTTATCACCCTGGAGTGTCACCACCTTCTGTTTCAGGTGAATGACTCTGCATGACTATTCGGGGCCCCGAATATCATCAGAAAGGCAGCCACCCACAGATGTGCCGTATAAACAAGGGTGTTTTTTCACTGAGGGTTCCAGAGGTGTTCTGGGCTGGCTCCTGTCAGCTGGCCCTTGCCCCTCAGTGAGGCTAGGCTTTCTGAAGCTCATTTTCCTTCCATCACGAGGACAGAAGTGTGCACATGTTACACTCAAAATGAGTGTTGATTGCAAACCTTCCAGGCCTGAACAGGGTTGAGAGGTGGTGTTTGGAGACAGAGAAGATGTGTGGTGAAAGGGAAGCAGACTGCCTTCCACCACCAAGACTGGGTAGGCCAGCCAGCCAGGCCAACAGAGTGAGGGAGTGCGGTCAGGAGAAGTCACTGGAGTGGGGGCAGGGTAGAAAAGGACCTTGGGAAATTGGCATTGTCTGGGACTACATGGTTGGATTCTTGCATCTCTGGGAAAAGAAAAGGGTGTGGATGGGGGACAGCAGGGATCAGGTGAGGTGGAAGTGAATCGAAATGCTTCCTTCACTTACTTGGCCTCTTGTGGAGAACTTCTCCAAGGTTGAGGAGCCTTCAGTAGGGCCAATTGGCACCATTGTTTCCTCCACACAAACCCCCACGGGGAATTGAACAGGACCCTTGAAGGTGTCTCTTCGTGAAATATGGGATGGGATAAAATATGTAAATGAATAGACTCAGCACCCACCCTCCTGCACTCCTTCCCCAGGAGAGAACTAAATTAGTGTTGGATAGTCGGCAAGACTACCCTCTGAAAGGCATGCGGGAACACTGGGGAGGCAGGTGTTGGGGTGAGCTGATCCCCAATTGTGAACAGACTTACTAAGACAGGCTAACATCAATATGCAGTGATGTGAAATGACAAATGGTCTGGAGGAGAGGCTGAGCCCTCTCCGGGCATTCCCCTTTGCCTATAATTGATCCTCAGGCCAACCATGGAGTTCAGAAAATGCCCTGCCCTTGTCAAACTCCCAACCATCTCACTCTCTTCTGACACTATTCTGGAGACAAGGGAAAGAATAATCCTTTTTAAGAATATTTTTTTAATGTTCATTCATTTTGAATGAGAGAGAGAGAGAGCGAGCAAGCAGGAGAAGAGCAGAGAAAGAGGGAGAGAGAATCCCAAGCAGGCTCCGTGCTGTCAGCCTAGAGCCTGATGTGGGACTCGACCCACAACCTGTGAGATCATGACCTAAACTGAGACTGAGAGTTAGACGCCTAACCAACTGAGCCACCAGGTGCCCTGGAAAAGAGTGAGCCTTTTACTGGTTGCTCCACTTATTACTTAAACAACAGACCATCACCAAACTAAGTGACATTTCTGACTGCTTATTATATGTTAGTTTCCATGCTACAAGTTTTACTTCATTGTCTCAATCCTTTAAAAAACCTTATGAGGTAGGTTTCATTATTACATCCACTTCAGATAAGGAAACTGAGACTCATAGAGACTAAGTAATTTGCCAAGAAAGTCCTAAAACCGAATCCAGATACAGTAAAACCTTGGTTTGCGAGCACAATTCATTCTGGGAACATGCTTGTAATCCAAAGCACTTGTATATCAAAGTGAATTTCCCCGTAAGAAATAATGGAAACTCAGATGATTCATTCCATGACCCAAAAATATCCATGTAAAAATGATTACAAAACTGTAACATAATACAAAATAATAAAGAAAATACAAAATATGAAGAAAAATAAACCAAGCTTTGTACTTACCTTTGAAAACCTTCATGGCTGGTGTGAGAGAGACAAGAGAGAGGAGAGATTGTGTATAGGACGATTTTCACTATCACTAATGGAATCACTGCTATCTATTGGCTCAGTGGAATCGTTCTTTTCATGCAAATTTAATGAGGAACCTATCCAACGACACTTGGTCTTGCCTCCTTTTGAGGATTTTGTGGAAATGTGCCATTGCATTGACGATCACCCACAATCCCACAGCAAGTGAGAGAGAACCATTGTCTCATTTATGATCATGTGACATTGGGCATCACTTACTCCTCATATCACAAGACATTGCTCGTTTATCAAGTTAAAATTTATTAGAAATGTTTGCTCGTCTTGTGGAACACTCACAGAGTAAGTTACTTGCAATCCAAGGTTTTACTGTATCTCTGACCTTAGAGCCCATGCTCCAAATGACTAAATGACAGAATGAGTAATTATTTTCATGGCATCAGCCACTGGAAGGAACAATGGAGAATATACTAAATGAAGTCATGACTGAATAATTGAAGTGACAGCAGATTCAGGTTCTAGCCTTTCATGCTTGTGTTGAAGGCCAGAAAGGGAGTTTAGACTTGCTTGGGAAGGGACAGGAGAGTGATCAAAGTGGCCTTTACATAAGATTATCCCAGTCACTGTGCTCTGAAGGAAACTGAGTCAGGGAGACCAGTCGCAGCTCTGCCATGGTACTGGGAAGAGTATCATCACATGGTAAATGCTAAGGCTCTGTGGTCAGTCCCTGGCTCAGACTCACGCCCCCTCCCCCTATATAACAGTATCATTCATTTGTTCACTGAACAAACATATAATAGGTACCATTTATGTGCCAAAGATCATTTAGATGCTGGTAAATAAGATGGTCATGGTTTCTGCCCTCATGGAACCTGTATTAGGTTGAGGGAAACAGACCATAGACAGATAAACAAATAAATAAGATAAAAACAAAACAGTGTGATTTGGCGGATAGTAGCTGGAGAGCCAATCTCACTGGGTGGACAAGGAAGTAACATGGTCACTGAGACATTTTAAAAGGACCTGGTCAGAAGCATACCCAGAGGAGGAAACTCCAGGCAGAGGAAACAGCTATTGCAAAGGCCCTGAAACAGGATAGGTTTGAGAAAGCAGAAGGCAAACACAGTCAGGATAGAATGTCTACTGTCTTGGAGGAAGAGCAGTAGGTGAGCTGTGGGGAAGCGAGGTTGAGTTTTGCAGGCTTGGTTAGGTTCTCAGTGCGGTTTTGGAGCAGGAAGCCCAGAATTAGCATGGCCTGGGAACCTGTTTGAAATGCAAATTCTTGGACCCTGACTCAGACCTCCTGAATCCCAAAGTCTGGGGATGGAACCCAGCATTTTGTGTTTTATCTAGCACTCTAGATGATTTTGAGTATGCTAATGTTTCAGAACCCATGGGCTAGATTATACAATTTTAATTTTACTCTGAGTGCAAGGGGAACTTACAGGAGGTTTCAGGAGGGATGTGGCATGTTATGATTTTCTTTAACAAATTTTTAGAAGTTTTTTCTGGCTGTAGAGGGGAGAATGGACTGCAACAGAGCAAGAGGAATGGAAGCAGAGAGCTGGACTGGAAGGCTACTGCAAGGGTCCCAGCCAGATGTGACAGTGGTTTGCATAGGGTGGAATGGCAGAGAGGAAACGTGGGCCAGGACTGACAAGGTCAAGGAGGCAGAAGCAGGGGCCAGAGAGAGCTGGCCGCCATCTGTCCAGAGTCCAGTGCAAAGACAATGTTCTCAGAGAAGACATTCCACGTTCCCCCAGCCCTTTCCTTTTGTCTAAAAATAGGGGCTGCTGTGGAGATCTGGCATGTCCCACAGGGCAGGTGCTTCCTCAGCTGAGGAAGGACAGGTGAGGGGGAGCTGTGATGAAGTGATGGACTCTGAAAGGTTGAGGAAGTTGGCTGGCTTCCCAAAAGCTGTTAGCTTTGGAGAGTGAAGTAGGAGCCCTACTGACATCACACACACATACACACTGAGTTGAGTGGGACCTGCAGTTTCCAAAAGCAAGGGTTGTGTTTTTTCACTCATATCATTATCCACAAAAATCCCTGGAGAGAAATAAGTCCTCTTGCCCTTGAATAAGTGCAGAGAGAGCAGATGGCTAGGGAGAAGCCAATAAGTTAAGATAAGATAAGGCAGTAAGGTAAGTCCTAGAACTCAGACTCAGGTCTTTTGCTTCCCAATGACCACTAGGGTAGATTAGGGTCAAGGTAGGTGGGTCCTGCAAGTGGATTGTGATATTTTGTTCATCATGGATTTTTGCATTGATTCTGACTTTTTAAAATGGTGCATTAAAATATCGCTTATCTTGATGACTGATCAAGGGTTTTGCATACCCTTAAATTTTGCGCCTATGCCTCACTTGCCTCCCACTGGCCCTCGATCTATTACTATTATGTATTAGTCTCTTCAGTTGACCACCAACAGAATGTCAGAGCTTTAAACACAAAGGAAATAAGATTTTAATTCCCCTCACCCTTGTGCAATCTCAGATTCTACCTTTAGACTCTGTTCTCTAGGAAGTTTGCCTACTGTGTTCCTGACAAGATCACCAAGTTCTGTGAAATTAGCAGTAGGCTAGGTTGTCACATTAGAGCAGGGGACACTGCGCTCAGCACTCCTGCAGCTGAGATGGGGCTAGGACTCAGGCCCTCTGGCTCTAGCCCTTGACGGCCTGGGCCCCATTTTGCCTCTGCATGGTACAAAACAAGAATTTGCCATTTGCCAGGCCCAGAAGGGAAGAACCCTTTCCAATGAACTGGAAAACCATTCATTCAGAAGTCCAACAGGCAGAAATTTCTAACAACTCCTTTGGGACCCACGACACAATATACTTACACGGAGACAATGCCTGACATGTCACTCATGTGCTGTTCTCTCACTCAGAGCTGCTGCTACACTGCACAACCCCAGGGGGGCGACATTCCCACTGACTTATGTGTAAACAGGGCCCACTGCTGTTTACAAGGCTGCTGCTCTGCCTTAGTCTAGTCCCTGAGTCAGTCAAGAAAACGTCTGTAGAATAAGCTGATCTTCCAGGTAGGTAAGTCTCTAATTGAAGGCTTTTCTCCCTCCAACCCAGGGACTGTGATCTTCCCTGAACTTGCTATTCACTGGGATCTCTAGAAATCATCCACCAACAGTATGGTCTTCATAAGTGCTCTAGTGGACAGGGGATTCAGGGGGACGTAAGGAGCGTTGACAATGTTTGACTCAGGTCCTTAGGAGCTAGCCCCTCTCCCTTCCTAATTATTAAAAAGTTTTTCCTGGACCTGAAGTTTCACATCCATACAATATAGTCTGCTCTCTTTTCTGCTTGAATCAAAATCATTCTTAAAAAGCGAGATCCCCGGGGTGTCTGGGTGGCTAAGTCATTAAGCATCCAACTGTGGCTCATGTCATGATCTCTCACTGTCAGTTCGAGTCCCAGCAGAGAGAGAAAGCAAGACAGAGAGACCCAACATCTCCAAAGCCAGGAATCAGACAACCAGCCACTCTTCTCTTCAGTGCTGGGAACACTCTGTTAAATAAAATGATTTTGTAGATTGTTCTCCCTGCTTTTCCAAGAAGGGGAAATTATCAACGTGGTAATGTTCCCTAGACCGTTGGTAGGCTTTTGTTTCTTTTTTGTTTGTTCATTTGTTTTCTTTTTTTACTCCCCCTCTTGACTTAGAAGCAAGCAGAAGAGAATTAGAGCTGTGAATTGTCCCCCTCCCCACTTTCCCAGACCTCACTTGCTGAAGGAGAGTCAGGGGCAAAATTGGGGCCCAGATGGGGCTATAAATAACTGAGTCATATATAGAGCTGCCCAGTTCCACTGCCGTAGGGACTGGAAATTTAATTCCCCTTTGAGAGTAATGGGGTAAGGCCCTTATAGACACTACTTTCATGAAGGCCAAATTCTCCCCCTAATGTACAGCGGAACCTCCTAACCCTCCTTCCACCCCATCGACCTCCCGCTCCCATGCGCGCGCACGCGCGGCACACACACACACACACACACACACACACACACACACTCACACACACTCAGGTATATGAAGCACTCTCCACCACAGTGCAGCGAAGAGGGAGAGAAATCTTTATAATGGCTTAGAGAGATGAGAACACTCTTGCAATTGGGCAATCCATGAGCACGTCAATTTTCCCATGTATATGAACGTCCTGTTATCTTGCGTGGTGGCCATGAGAAGTAGTCAAGCTTAGGAGCCTCCTTGAGGATTGTGATATGTTCAAACCAAGAGTGACCTGGGGCTGCCTGAGGCGTGTGAGTAAGTTGATTGCCTCTATTGAAATAATACATTTCATAGAGCTGAATATTACTCCTAACCTTGTGGAAATTCCACACAAGCAAAGGGAAGCAGCAAAAGGAATATTTTCTCTGCATGTTCATGGCACAAAACTATAAGCTTTATGAGAGCAGGAATATGCTTCTGATAAATAATGAGTGGGTGTGTTCTGGGGGCGGGGCAGGTGGGTTGCAGAATTCCTTGGTCCTTGTCTTCTCCAAGGAAAGAATTCAGTCAAGAGACTCAACAGAGAATTAAAATAGGAAACGGTTTTTGTTTGTTTTAAAGTATATTTATTTTGAGAGAGAGATAAAGAGCATGCCTGTAAGCTAGGGAAGGGCAGAGAGAGAGAGAGAGAGAGAGAGAGACACGGAATCAGTCCCAAGCAGGCTCCGTGCTGTCCCCTGAGCCAAGATCAAGAGTCAATGCTTAGCCAACTGAGCCACCCAGGTGCCGCACAAACGTTTTTTATTTAGCAAAAAGCGATAGTACACTCCAGAGGCAGAGTAGCGCGCTGACCCTGCAGTGGGCGGCAGCTTGCGGGGTTTCTCATTGTGTTCCTTTATGGGGCTTTTTTTTTTGGTCTCCTTTCCTCCATTTTGTTATCATTGCTCCATCGTTGAATCTGCCTTGGTTTCTTCCAACCTTTTGTTCAAGTTTGTGTTAATCGTCTTCCCATGAGGCGCCTAAGCACGGGCCTTGGGGTGGGGTGGGAGACCAAACCACACGCAGATAGTATTGTGGTGATATAATATCCTCAGGGTACTAGCGGATAAGGTCTTTCTTAAGTGCTCATGCTCCAAAGTTGGGCATGTCTCCAGAGCCTGTGTCTTCTGCCTATCAGTTTGTGAGAAACTGCCAAAGGGGTTGGTATTAGGGAGGTGGGGGTGTGTCTTGGCAGAGACCAGGTGGTGCCTGGCCATCGTCCATGTGCTATGCCCCTTTCTCTTCTTCTCCTCATGTCTGTTTAATTGCCTACTCAAACGGGTGAATGAATGAGTGGATGGATAAATCAAGAGCCATCTAGCCAGCAAGCATTTTAGAGCTCTCTACCCAGAGCTGAGCTAAGCACTGAAAAGGAACCAAAGAAGGAGATGGAAGCAGGACATTTTCTGAGCTCTTGAAATATAGCCTAGCTCAGAAGGCAAGATAATTACTTGTGAAGCTGCCAGAAAATGCAGCAGGCAATATATGATTAGTTTAGTGTAATAGTCAGAACCTTAGAACCCAGCATGGGCTGGATAGGCAGAAGCTTCCTCCAGATCTAGGTGGCACCTAGGTAATGTTCAATGGAGGAAGGGGGACCCTGGTAGGTAGAGAGGAAGGCTATTCCAGACTCCCTAATGTGGCTCATAAGGCCCTCTATGTCCTTGACCCCACCTTCTCTCCTGACTCCTCTCTTCCCACTTCCTCACTCACTCTTGGTGCTCTAGCCAAACTGAATTCATTTCATCACCTTGAAGCCACCATGTATATTTTCACCAGCAGGCCTTTGCACATAGCATCTCCTCTCTCTGGAAGGCTTTCTTTTCCTCTTGGCCAAACCAACTTGAGTCATCATTCAGGACTCTGCTGAAATATCCCTTCCTCTGGTGAGGCCATTCTGGACCATGTGCTTCCTCAGCTCTATCTTCTCCTATGATCACACTTATCACACTTTACTGTAACTACTTGGTTAATTCCCATTACACAGAATTTTTTGAAGGCAGGAATTGTTGCTTGAGAATCATGTCTGACAGGCATTAGGTGCTTAATAAATACTTGCTGAATGAAGTATTTTATTATGCAGTTTAATGCAGTGTCACTAAGTGGTTTCCTTATGCGGTGTTATCATTATAAAGGAATAGGTGGGTGGATGAATAGATGGGTAGATAGAGGATGGATGGAGGAAGGAAAGTAGAGAGGGAGGGGAGAAGGAAGATCTCCAGGGTGAGCAGAAGCATGGCATGTTTTGAGCAAATGAGGAGACTTAAAGTGTAGAGTTTGTGTAGGCAAGTGTGAAAAGATAAAGAGATGGATGGATGGATGGATGGATGGATGGATGGATGGATGGATGGGTGGATGGATGGATGGATGGGTGGATGGATGGATGGATGGGTGGATGGATGGATGGATACTACAGAGAGCTTTCAATTCCTGGGATGAAGGGTTCAGTCTTTATCTCCTATGAAAGAATGGAGAGAATAAAAAATTGTAATTTAAAATATTTTCTACCCTGTAGAGCTGCCCTATAAGGCACGACAACTTTCAGAAGAAAGGGTGCCTATTTTAGAAGACTGCTTTTCTGGGGCGCCTAGGTGGCTCAGTAAGTTAAGCGTCCCACTTCAGCTCAGCTCATGATCTCACAATCATGTGTTCGAGGCCTGCGTTGAGCTCTGTGCTGACAGCTCAGGACCTGGAGCCTGCTTTGGATTCTGTATCTTCCCCGATCTCTGCCCCTCCCACCTCTCTCTCTCTCTCTCTCTCTCAAAGATTAATAAACATCAAAAAAATGTTTTTTCTAAGAAATAAAAATTCTCTCACTTTGCCCTGACCTTTGGGAACCAGAGTATGTGGGCCCTTTGGTGATTTTGGTGGCACTTTGCCTCTGGTCGTATCCTGAAACCTAAATCTGTAATCATACAGTCATCTCAGTGTGCTTTTCCCTTTAGCCACAGGTAAGAAGCTCTTCAGGCACCGGGGAAGTGGGTATTTGGGAGAATAAATGGGTCAGTCATGAGCTACAGTGCCCAGTTACGAGCCCAGACATTCCGGAATGGATAGAATGACCACCAAATCCTCAAACATGTGTGGGTGTGTGCCCCTGGACATGCCCAGCAGCCAGGACTTAACTGAAAATGGAGACAAAATGTTCCTACAGTTTTGCCTACGGGAAGCTGTATCTTTGTGCGTTTTCTCTGATCAGCTTAGCTAGTCATAGCTATAAAGAAGTTGCAGGCAGCAGGGGGTTCCTTGGAAGGGTCCAGAATAGATGCCAAAGAGCAGAGATCATGTGCATGCTCCTCCGTGCACACTCAAACACCCCTCCCCCCCAGCACCTCCCTGACTGCTTGTCCTCCCACCACTTGATCACCCGACCTCCCCCCACAAGTTGCAGAAAGTTCTTCAGTGAAATCCATCTCTCTGCCTCAGCCTGTCCCATGTTTCTGTTGGTGCCGGCATGTGTGTGGAGTAGTGAGTGAATCACACAAGAGTCTGCCAAGCTGGGCTGCTGCTTACAGTTGTGCAGGCTGTGCATTGCATAATGTGCATTGTATCTTTTCTCAACTTTGCACAAAGGTGCTATGGAGCCTAACAGTGGTCTTGCCATCAGGACAAAGTATTCTGATTACAGCATAGATATGGCAAGACAGTTTCAAGAGATCATTTGGCTCAGTTCCTGACTTTTTGAAATAAGCTAGCCTCCAATATTTCTTGTCTATTGCTGTGGAGCACATTGTCATAAACTGAGAGGCTTAATGCAATATCCATTTAGTATCTCACGGTTCTGTGGTTCCGAAGTTCTGGTACTGTGTGGCTGAGTTCTCTGCTCAGGGTCTCACAAGGCTGAAATCAAGAAGTTGGCTGAATTGGGCTCCTATCTGGAAGCTCTGAGGAAATGTCTGCCTCCGAGTTCGTTCAGGTTGTTGACAGAATCCTATTCTTGTGGCTTTAAGCCTGAAGGCCTCATTCCTTGCTGTCATTCAGAGACCCCTCTGCTGCTAGAGGCTGCCTGCATTCCCGCTCTGTGACACCCTTCATCTTTAACGTGTGGAGTCCTCATGCTTCAAATCTCTGGCTTCCCCTTCTTCTTGGGCCAGAGAAAGCTCACTGCATTTAAGGGCTCATGTATTGAACCAGGTCCACCTGTATAATCTCCTTATTTTAAGGTCAACTGTGCTATATAATATACTGTATCATATAACATTATGGGAGTTTTCCAGAGTTTATTCATGGGTTCCAAGGATTAGAGCAGAAAGTCTTCAATGCAATGTTTTCGAAATTTGACCTATGACAGCTTCCTGGCCTACCCACATTCCTTTTAAAAGCCAAATCTTTTTTTTTCTTCTCAAATTTTTATTTAAATTCTCACTAGTTAACATACAATATAGTATTGGTTTTAGGAGTAGAATTCAGTGATTCGTCACTTCAGTACGATCTCCAGTGCTCATCATAACAAGCACCCTCCTCGGTACCCATCACCCATCTAGCCCATCCTCCACCCACCTCCCTCCATCAACCCTTTGTTCTCTATCATTAAGAGTCTCTTAGGGTTTGTTTCCCTCTCTTTTTTCTCCCCTCCTATATGTTCATCTGTCTTGTTTCTTAAATTCCACATATGAGTGAAACCATATGGTATTTTTCTCTGAATGACTTATTTCACTTAGCATAATACACTCTAGCTCCATCCACATCATTGCAAATGGCTAGGTTTCATTTAAAAGCCAAATCATTGAGTCTTTTCTCCAAAGTCTTGTTTGAATAAACCCATTCATACCTTACTTTATCAGACAGCTACCCATTTTGAGGAAACACTAACACAGGTAAAATCCTTTGTAAATCAATCAGAACCTCATTTTGTCATCTTAAACATTGTCTCACTTAAACATTTTGGTGGACTCTGACACTGTCAGCGGTGTGCTAGTATGATATCCTACTAGTTTATAAGAGCTTATTATTGAATGCTTGGGAATTTTGCAAGTTGGTTATTAAAATGTAGTAGCTTGAAATTGACTACAGTGGGAGTATTTACACTATAGAAGGTCTATGCTCCAAATCAGAGTTCCTTTTTATTTTCTCCCCCAGACAGCTGGTTTACCAGTATACCACTGGCTATGGACCTTTACAGGTCATCTACTTGACTTTCTATAGCATGCAAGAATCCTTTCCATGACCATTTTCATGCATAGTCACCAAACTACTTTTTAATACCACCAGGAAAGGGACAACTGCTCCCTTATAAGCCATTTTATCTTACTGATGTATGGTAGTTGGTAGATTAGAAGCCTGCCTTCCTGCCCATGGCCTTGGTGCTTTGGAAGCAGTATTTGTGATAGCCCCAGGATCATTTGGAGTGGTGTCATCTTCCGCAACAGGCCTCCCTCCTATGGGTCCACATATCCGATCTCATTTGGAAGCACAGTCTTTAGAGCCACACTGAGTTCAAATCCCAACTCTGCCATTTATTTAGCTAAGACCTTGGGCAAATCTCTTAACTTTTCTGAGCTTCCAGTCCCTCAGCTATACAACGGAGATAAAAATAGTACCTACTTCTTGGTTATGGTGAACGTTCAATGAGATAGAACACACAGAGAAAATAGCACCTTACCTGGCATGTTCTTATCTCATGGTTTGTTGTGAGGATTAATTTACTTAATATAAGTAAGGTGTCTGAATAAGACAGTGCCTGGCACAAGTAAGCACCATATAAATATTAGTAAATTAATTTGAAGCATGGTTTCTAGACCCTTCACCATACTAGTCACCCTTCTCTGAGTGCACTCCAATTTTCCCTTCAAAATGCAGTGTCAGAATGCACCTGATAACACCAGCCTTTGGCTGAAATGCTAGCCTTTGATTCCAGCCTCCTTCTCACTGAATGGCACTAGCATTTGAGAAGCTGTCTTATTTTCCCTAAGTTTTTAATAGAATCAGAGCGACTTCTCCAAGGAGTCTCAGGCCCTAGACTAACACTCACATGGGTGTATCCTGGATGCTTGTAGACATGCAGGATCTCAGGCACACCCCGGACCTACTGAAACAGAATCTGCATTTTAACAAGATCCCAGGAGACATATGCACATCAAAGTTTGAGAAGCACTGCTTTGGGGACCCTATGGACACCTATTTTCAAAAGTAAATTAGTCAGGGCACCCTAAACCTTTTTATGAGATGAAGAACCTTCCCCCCAAGTCTGACCTCAGTAAGGGTGAGGAGAATGTCAGTGTTTTGCTGTCAGGGTGTGGTTGGAGGTGAGAGGTGCTTTTCTGCCCCCAAATCAGGGTCAGAAACTTGCCAGGGGAAGAGGGGTCTGCTCTGGTGCCTAACTAAAGAGAGAAAGGAGACTTAAAAGAACTCAACACAGAGATGTGAGGCTTCTGAACGGTCCCCTAGAAAAGCCAGAAGGTTCACCACCAGCTCTGTCCCGCAGCCCTGGGTCATGGAAGCTTTCTGAGCATTAGCTGGCCTGGAGTAGCCAGGATATATTTAGAAACGATGAAAAAGAACCCTTCTCGATGTGGTGAAGAGTCATTTAGTAGAAATCAGAAGGGAAGAAGTCACCAAGTCAGAGACTATTTAGATATTACTTCTAGCAAGGGCGGGGGGAGGGGGGGCAAAGGGTCAGGAAGCCATCTACTCACAATGCAGTGCAGAGGCGGATAGATCTACTTATTACCTTAATTTCTTACCTGCCTCCTGAATTCAAATGAGAGACTTCTGTGGTTCCTCACTGCAGCCACAGTGCAGGTCTGACATCCAGAGTGGATCCACCTGCTTATGTAAAATGAGTTGTAGGATGGGGCACCTGAGTGGCTCAGGCATGATCTCGCACTTCGTGGGTTCGAGCCCCGTGTCGGGCTATGTGCTGACAGCTTGCTCAGAGCCTGGGGCCTGTCTTCAGATTTTATGTCTCCCTCTCTCTCTCTGACCCTCCCCTGCTCACACTGTCTCTCTCTCAAAAATAAAAATAAAACATTTTAAAAAATAAAATAAGCTCTAGGTGTCAAGGGACATGTGCTAAAATCCCAGTCACTAGCTATGACTTGGGGCAAATTACTTAACCTCTCTGAGAATTTGTTTTCTCCTCTTTAAAGCAAAAGCAATACCTATGTCGAATGGCTGAAGTGAGAATGAAATAAGAAAGTTCTCATGGTGTTGAGAATATGAATGTATATAGTATCTTAGATTCCTTCCTTGTATAAAGCGAAATCCACAGGGCCTTCTCCAATACAGTATTCACCATTCAACAAAGAAATGCTGCTTCCTCTCCCTTTCACCCTAAAGGAACTCAGTGGTTAAAGAGCACCTTTCCCTTTGCAGTACCCTGAGGACCAGAGGCCAGATTTGGAATTGGGTGTCCTCAAAGCAAAGGAATGTTCTGAGAGGCCAGCCAGGCAGCCCAGAAATGGGTTTCCTAATCCCTCTGTTGTTGGAGGGAGATGTCCTGGGAACATCTTTTCCAAGCAGTGTGGCCCGGTCTTAGCTGGAAATGCTGCATGCTTTGGCTCCTCCCTCAGCAGGAGGCTGGGAGAAGCAGGGCCAGTCAAAGCCCTGCCTGTGTCCAGTTGAGAAACCCAGCCTCATCCCACGTGTTCAGTCCCGGCTTGTTGGAGAGCTCTCCTATAGACTGACAAACGGAGCGAGCTAGTCAGCTGAGGGTGTAGATGGGTGACACTGGGCTTCTGGTCTCTTTGTCCCTCTGGAAACCCTTAGACATTCTATCAGAATAGCCTTCAACATTTTGTTGTTCCTAATGAGTTTTTGCTGCAAAGAGGCAGACATGTTCTCAGGCATGTTTGAAATTCACTTTTAGTCCCTCAGCAAGCCAGGAGTGAGGGCCTCCTCCATGCCGGGCACTAGGACTGGAGCAGGAAGTGAGACAGGCTCCCTGTCGTCATGGCGCTTACCTTCCTGTGTGGACAGACTGTGAACAAGTAATAAACTAACCAGCTAACTTGAGTCTGTGATTAGTGAACTGAAGGAAACAAGCAGGTGGAACATGATGGAAAGTGGGAAGGGGCTTGATTTAAGGAACAGAAACAGGGGCGCCTTGGGTGGCTCAGTCGGTTAAGCATCTGACTTTGGCTCAGGTCATAATCTCATGGTTCATGAGTTCGAGCCCTGCATTGGTCTCTGTGCTGACAGCTCAGAACCTGGAGCCTGCTTTGGATTCTGTCTTTGTCTCTCTCTGCCCCTTCTCCCTCCAAATATAAATATACTTTGAAAAAAAATTTTTTTAATGAAAGAAACAGGAAGAAAGACCAGTGTATCTGGGGCTCATGAGCAAGGGGAGAACATAATGAATGGAGTCAGTGAGGTCACCAGCAGATGATTGTCTAAGATCCTATAGGCCATGGTAAGGACTTTGTATTTATTCCAATTATAGGTGTGTGATAGGTCTCAGGCTGCATTTTTAATAGACAACTCTGGGTTGTTATGGAGGAAGGAATTGAAGGAGGCGGCAAAGGCAGGGATATCTCTTAAGACGCTATTACCAAGTTCAAGGGAGAGGCAGTATTGTTTCACTCTAGCTCTTGGTAGCATAGAGAAAGATGGTGGCGGATGTGTTAGGGTTGAGGTGGGGTCAGGAGGGAAGGATGAGGAAGAGGCAGGAATCAGGGGTGATCCCAGGTTTGGATAGATGAGATTGCTGTTGACTGAAATGAGGAAGAACAGGTCTGGGAAAGAGAACTCAAGACCTGGCTGGTGACTCTCACTCCATTCAAATTGTGGCTTCATCTGTGTGTTGAGCAGAACTGAGAACTTACTTAGCTTTCAAGAGCTGGAAGGGATATCTCTAGCTTCCAGGCCAGGTAGCACCTTAATTCCAAACAAATGTGATGCTTTCCCTATGACTGGCCCCGGTGAGGGAGTCTCACACCCCACCTCCTCCCCTCACTATGCCCTCCAGCCCGTGGCCCCAGCCAGCTAACCTCACTTCCTCATGCCACCACTAATGTCTATCTTCATTGCCCTGTTTTCAACTGAGTTGTCAATGGCAGCGCTTATTCTATTTATCTGTTCACTAAAAACCACAACACAATGTCTTATGACATGTGGTCTGTCCAGAGCTTGTTGCTGACAGAGGTACAAGGCCAGACTTTGAAAAAACATGAGTCACTGTCTATGCTCTACCCCTTAATATCACAAGCCCCTCTAAGAACCCATTTGGGATTGGTCATCCTGGATTAGCCAGTCCTTTCTTGACCTGACTCCTGTTTCCAGCCTCTACCATGTCTTGGGTCACCAGAGAACACTATGTATTGATTTCCCCTTATTTTCTGCCTTAGTGACTGGAGATCTAATACTCTCAGACACCAAATCGAGGTCATTTTCTTTTAGGAATAATAGTTGCTATTTATTGAACACTTACTAAGGAACATGCACCCCACCAAGCACTTCACATGCATTATCCCATTTAAGAATGCTCTGAAGTAGATATTCGTACTCTACTTTACGTATGAGACTTGAAGAACTTTAGCACGTTGCCCAAGGTCACCCAGCTGGTGAGAAGTGGAGGACGGATTTGATCCCAGGTCCTCTGTCTCCAAGACCAGTGCCACTGCTCTTAAGGAAGAAAGGCCAAAGAGGCATCTCAAAGCTTGAACGTTCATGCTTTCTGTGGTGGCTATCCAGGATTGTGTGTGATGGGGATGGGTGTGGGTTTGGAGTCTTTGATTTTGAAGCAGTGGACCGGTGGGGCCCATGGATTATTAGTAACTGCTATTAATTCACTTCATGAGTGACAGACCTACATTTGTTTCTAAAGGATCCACAGTGTGGACAGAGGAAGCTCTGTAGATATCCAGCACTCTTAACAGTGACTCTGGAAAGCTTGGGAGAGCAGAGACATTGTCCCATGTCAGAATATAAAGATATTCCTACTTTATATAAAAAGAAATAAAGGCAGGTGCTGAAGGCCTCAGCCTCCTCAACAAAGGGCAGGCCTCTGGGCCCCTGGAGTCTGGGAGTGCACGCCCACGGGCAGTTGGACAGGGCTCCTGTATGCATCCCTTCATCCCGCTGCTGAGGGGAGACGCAGCTGCATGCACACCCCTCTCTGACAATGTCCCACACCCTCTGTGGGAGGCCTCACGTGGAGTCTGGTCCTGAAATGTCCCCATTATTAAGCAAAGGTTTAGAGAGGCCCAGGTCCATCTTTGTTTAAGCTTTTACTAATGAATGAATAAAGAAAGGAAGGAAGGAGGGAGGAAAGAAGGAAGGAAAGAAGGAAGGAAGGAAGGGAGGAAGGAAGGAAAAGAAAAAGAGAGAAAGAGAAAAAGGAAGGGAGGGAGAGGGGAAAAATGAGAAAAATGCAAATCAGGGCTACTAACATTGGCTTATACTTTTCAGTGTTTAAATTAATGAAACATCTTTTAACATAAAGACAATGTACTTGTGCTACTCACAAGATCATTGTCCAATTTATAAGGTAGCCATGATTCAGAAGGCCCTAGAGCTAGTGTGATCCAGTCAGTGCATCCCTGGGGCTGCAGGGCTCATTTGCAGGTAGTCTTGTAGTGTCTGCACCCAGTTATGAATTACTAGAATGCATGAATCGAGCCACATGGCCCTCCTGGCTTCCCCGTGGCAGTGACTATCATGGAGAAAAAGAAAAGTCCTTCTATTTCTAGGCGAGACTCCCACAGGCCAATGTGCCCCGCCCCCATCCGTGTCCTTTCTATAACTTGCGCCTTTCAGAGTAGCACCAGCTCATTTCAAAAGTCAAAAACTTAAAAAAAAAATTCTCCCTTGTCCTCAAAGCAAGAGGGATAAGGAAACAAACATTACAGAGGACCTAAATGCTTGAACCATGATATGTATATTATTTCATTGCTCTCACTACTGCCCTGGGGTGGAGTAAGCATTACGTGACCTGTTTGCATATCAGTTACATTGTTTGTCCAGAGTTACATGGAATGTCCCAGATTAGAGCCCAGAACTTTTGACTTTCCAGTCTTCGGGTTTGACCATGTCATGAAGCCCCACGAAGTCTAAAGAGGAGCCCAGTGAGCCTGGAAGGGGTTTTGGGGCAGCCCCTCTCCTCTGTGCCCCCATCGTGTTGGGGACACATGTTGACCTTTCTGGATCTTTTTCCCTGTTTCATTCTCTTTTTGCTCCTTCTCCCAACTGGCTTGCTCCCCTACTGTGCTCCTTGCTTATGATACTTATTTTTCCATCCACAGCAAAACAATTCACATCAAGGTAATTGATGATGAGGCGTATGAGAAAAACAAGAATTACTTCATTGAGATGATGGGCCCCCGCATGGTGGATATGAGTTTTCAGAAAGGTGTAGTACCCTGTCCTCCACACTAACGTTAACATTCTTCTCCTCCCTCCTCTTCTGGTTCTTCCTTTCTCCAATCTGTTTGTCTTCTCTTCCCCTTTCTTCTACCTCTCTGGTTCACGTTCCTTTGTTTTCTTTCTTGTTCTCACTTTTCCTTTCTTTCCACCTCTCCCTCTCCTCTCTCTGATCCTAGCTCTGTCCTAACACCTGACAGCCTGTCACATGGTATCCATAAGAAGGAGGTTTAAGGGTGGATGGTAGTTTTTATAGAATGGGTAAATGGATATGGGGGAAAACAGAGAGTGGGGAGAGAGAGAGAGAGAGAGAGTCAGCCAGAGCCCAGAGTATTATATGTGGGGCTCTCTGCTTCTCCTGAATGGCTTCATATACAGAAACAAAAATGACTGTATACCACAGCACCAGCAGGAGGGCAGCCCTTGAGAGACTGGCCCAGGTGCTCAGCACAGATTCCTATGGGCAGACACTGAGAATTAGTGTATTTGGATTTGGGTTCTATTTGTGGTTCATCCCATTCCCCGAAGCAGCCCATAGGAGTCATCTTTTTTGCCATATTTCTGCTGTCAAGGTGTGTTTCTCTCTCTGACCTTGACTGAGCTGAAAGTACAGGTTTTGAGCTCCAGGTCTAGGTCACAGGCCTACCTGCTGGACTCTGTTTTCCCTACAAAGAACATCCAGGTATGGTGGCAGAAGAGCTAGACTAGTGGAGGAGGGGATTCTGACTCTACTGGAGGCTTTCCCAAGATCACAGGATTTCTCAGAGTAGATGGAGCCTTTGACTTCAGTGTAAATGATGTCACATACCCCAGATTTCCAATGGGCAAGCCAGAACATCCTCTTCTTGACAGACCATCTATGTAGAGGGGAGCTTCTGGTATTTGGAACAAAATTCCTTCCCTGGCAGGGCCATCAATCATGTCCCTCCAGGCCATGCCGTTGGTCACAGCGCACCCCATTTCCAACCCACAGCAGAGTCCCTGCAGGGGAAAAACTGTCAGGCTCATATGTCTTAGACAGCCTGAGTTTCCCATATCTAGGGCCTAGAGAGAAGTTTCTAGAAAATTCTTCTTGTTAGTCATTTATAGCTATGTCTTTTGTCTACTCAGCAAGGTATATAAAGGTGTCCCAGAATAGTACCAAAAAGGGTGACCAAAAATGTACTTGTGAAACACACACACACCCAAAACACAAACACACACCAAATCTTGTGTCCAACAAACCACCTCGGGTCAGTCTCCCACTTTATAGTAGATGGCAAAGCTGAGCATGTCTTCAGAATAGAAGGGGAACATCAGAGGCCCTGATTAGACATTTTAGATTATTGTTTGCTAGCACCCCTTTGCCTTTTAGAGAGCATTTAGGCCCCAGGCCAAAAACAAAAACAAGCAGAAAATAATAATCACCACTGGGACCCGCCAACCCCACTGTGGTTCCATGAAGGACCAAGGTGGGGATGATCCAGGCCCCCATAGCAACCTCTTCAATGACAGCAGGCCCGAACCAGCCTCATGCCAATCTTTGGAGGAGCGTGATTTTCAAGGAAACTTTGCTTCCCTGAATGATTTGTTTTTAAAAGACACTATGGTTTGTTGAGATAGCTCAGAAGTGACTCAGAACCTCCATCACCTTTTCCCCCAGGCCCCAGATCTTCAGCATTTAAGGAAGCCAGCCTTGGGACACATTACCCTATGTGATAGAAGTACAGAGGCGATTTAGAATGTGGTGACTTATATCATTTTCTTTACATTTTCCCAGGAGTGCATCAGCCATGAATATTAAAGAAGTCCTATTTCATATTCTGGTTAATACATACTTATTTTACTTCCCACCACTGGAGCCCTGAGTTGAAGAGAATTCTGCCTTCCTTTCTCTCTCTCTCTCTCTCTCTCTCTCTCTCTCTCTCTCTCGTTTTCCTTCCTCATAAATACTTTAATATTTTCTTTATGAAGTTCACATAAGAAGTGAGTATAGACAGAGGAAGGAAAACAAGACCTAGCTAGGTACTGTTGATGCATTTCCTGTTGTAGAAGAGCCCTGGATCATTTCCAGTGGGCCAGTAATTTACCTGCTTCCAGAAGAAATACCAGTTACCATGTGACACCCAATGGAATGCGCTGCCTGACTCACTTCCTACTAACTATCAGCAGGATCTAAACTGACTCCTCCCCACCGTCACCCCCTTTGTCCTCCCCCTTTCCCTCCTGTCCTCCCAGAACCCTTCCTTTGCCCACTTTTCCTTGTCCTCTGGCTCCCTTTCCTTCACACCCAGAAGGACAACTACGACCAAGGAGACAAGAAAAGCTGAGACCATTTTTTTTATATGAGAAATATACAATCCACCATAGTCCCGTCAGATGCCACCATGGCGGGACTGGGCTGCATGTACCAGGCGTGATGGGGAATGATTTTAAAGGCTGTGCTCCAAATGACAAACCAACCTACAGACCCAGTCGACACACTCTCTCTCTTGTTGTCCCTACAGGAAAACCATAAGGGTTAAAATAGTAGATGAGGAGGAATACGAAAGGCAAGAGAATTTCTTCATTGTCCTTGGTGAACCGAAATGGATGGAACGTGGAATATCAGGTGTGAGATTCTTTAAAAAACAAACCAAAATAAAACGACAGCAACAAAAAGAAAGCTAAAATGATTTTAACTGAAAGGCAACAGCAACAAAAAGCAACTCTATTTTTCTCCCCCCATTTTCTTCCCTTTTCCATTTTCCTCTTTTTTGACCAACAGACTTTTTTATTCTTTTCCCTCCTGTATTCTCGCTCTCACCCTGTTTCGGTGTCATCTCTGCCTTCTTAGCCTTAGCTGATTATCAAGTTCTCCTTTCCCACCTTCTGGACAGCGCTGCAGCCTGAACTCCTCATTACCCTACTGAGTTACTTCCTTCCACCTTGTGCTCCAATGATCTGATCCTCATTGTCCCCTGCACTCTCCCCCACAGCCCCACACATACATGTAACCCGTAAAAGTGAAAACTCCTTGGTGGGTGGGGAGGAGAAGAAAAAGAAAGGAATGTGATGCCATGCATGTCTGTGCCCCTTCCCTGCCTTCTTCCCCTCCTGCCCCTTACCCTCGAGCCTGGATTGAATGGGGGAAGGGTCTGGGCTGGGGGCTGGGGCCCATCTTGCAATGATGCTTTGACAGTTTTCTGCTGCATCCCCCAACCTTCCTTGAGTGCTTGGCAAGTTATTCACTTGCAGAGTGGTTCATAGGCCCCTCTGCGCTTCGTGGAGGTAAGTGTTTTTCTGACTATTTCACAGCCGGGGAGACGATGGTATGAAAAGGTATACCAATTGTCAGAGCCCACAGCTTCTGGGACCTCTCTGAGAGAGAGCTGGCTTCTGAGGTAGTCAGACAATCTGGAGTCCTGACCCAGTCTTCCTCCCCTTGACATCCACCCCATCTCATTCTACGTCTATTCCTAGCCCAAGGTAGGGAACTTTATTCAGACAATGCAATCCCTGAAGCAGAAAATTGCGAGTCTGCAAAAGGAAGGAAGTAATTCCAGGTATGGGAATCTCCCCAGCCAGAGGGCCTCAGAAAAGGAATGACATCGGGCAGGCCCAGAGTATTGACTTTTGGGTTTTCTAATAGGAGAAGGGCCTCTAAATGGTGTAGTTGATGTTGATCCCTAAGAAGTGAGATGGTTCACAGGAGCCTGCCTTTGCCTGGCATCCGCGAACACGTATGTGACCCAGAGCCCACGATCACTCTCATCCCGCACCAGAAAAGTGGCCTCATCTCCTCTCCTCCTCAAGACATACATCTTGGAATCCCTGCTAGGGCTTCATTCCTCAGGGACTGATTATGTTGCAACCAAGGAAGATGGAAGGAAAGATCTCTCCCCTTGAAGAAAATGATTGGAAACCACTACTTCAAAAGTGTTGGAGGAATATATGTGGGAACGGAAAAGGGTGCTTTTGGGAAATACCAAGTGAAGGACATTCACACTCCCCTTCAGGAGAGAGATGCTTCCGGGAGCCTCGTGGACGATGGACCAGTGAGACCCACTTGTTTCTCAAAAAAGGGTGATTATTCTGCAGCTACTTCATGTTCACATAACAGAGAGCAGCATAAAGTCCTTTCATTCAAGGACAGAGCTAAGAGATTCAGCAACTGTACACCTGAAGGCTATCGACAGGTATGATTGATCAGTTCTCACTGTTTTCTGGGGACTCTCTCTGCAAATCTGACCAGTTCTGTGTCCTCCCAGGTCTGGACATGCCTAGTGTTCTAGAGACAAAAGCTGTCCCCATCCTCCAATACTCATCCTCCCCTTGCCACCTGATAAGATGTCGCCGTGACCCTGACAGCCTTGAGTCCAGGAAAAAAATCTCTAGTTCCATTGCTTAGATTATGTTCCTGCTAATCTTCCAGTTCCTGCCACTGAGAATGTTCTCAAAAATTGTCTCAACACCTGCCCCACCTCGTTCCCACCTCCCTGTGCATCTTCATGATTGGTTGGATGCAGCAGACATCTAAGGCCGTTATAAACTAGCTTAATCCATTTCTATAGTCTCTGCTACTTAGGTGCAAATGAAAGCAGCACAAAGGATCATTCAGGGTAGCTGGAAAGAAGGCAGTGGCTACAGACAAGAAAAATGGTTACAAGTCCATCCATGACTTTATTCCACCATTAAAGAGGCTTTTCTTTTCTGCCTCCACAATAAGCCCTGACCAACAGCAGGACAGAAAGTGATCCAAGATATACCTTGTGCTCTTCAAGAGACTTGGCCAAATGCAAATGTCTTTGTCTGCTCTCCATTTGAGAGGCCCCTCCCCGCTTTCTGCACCGGGCTCTTTGTCCAAGGAGATGTCAGCAAAGGCCAAGTGGAGCTTAGTCCTTGCTTGGGTCAGAGTAGATGAGAGGGCAGGTATCTTTCCAGTGACCAAGAGGCCAAGATGGAAGATGCCAATAGGAAATATGTGCATTTCTTGACCTGGTCTATTGTCTATTTTCAGTTTCTTCAGATTTCCCCATATTTTGGCATTAGACCATAAGGTAAAAGGTCATCCAACTTGATTGTCTAGATCCAGAATCAAATGAAAACCCATCCTGATTTTCAGAATTCCCTGCTGTTCTTAGAGTGAGAAGCTGTACAGTAGAAATTGCTTTTCATTATCACTGCTGTATAGGAGAGTCTTAGGCATTCAGAATAGCATAGAGTTTGCATGGTCAAAATGACAATTGCATTACAACAGCAAAAAAGGCTGTATTGGAAATAGCAGATTCTATTCCTGGCAAACAAAACAGACTTTAGAGGTGAGATTAAATGCTCTATACTAGCTAGAGGAGGCAAAAAGGGAGGATGAATAGGAAACGCGGTTGCCCTGGCATAGAGTAAGCACCCGAGTCCAGAAGTAGACATCTGAGAGCAGCACTGAGCAGCGTGGTCAAGGCTGTTGGGCCTGGACACTGGAGCCTCATGTGGAAAGGAGAGCATTCTTTCACAGCCATAGGGCCTGTTCGTGCCCCCTCTTACCACATCAGTGGGCTCACCCTGACAAGCTGCCCAGATGCTTCCAATTACTCACAAAGCTATGCTATGTCCTGTATGTCCCTGGGGTGTCTGAGCAGGGCTAAATGATGCTCACCTGACCCTGGGGATCAATACAGGGGAAAGTTCAGCTGCAGATTCTCTCATCAGCAGCAGTAGGAAAAACACCCCGGAGGTATTATGTCACTCAGAATTGGCCTATCTGGATCTCACTGACCCATCTATCACTGCTAAGTGGAAAGTCTCAAATTCATGTAAACAGTGACCAGAGAGTGGTCCAACTCCAGCTGACTGCAAGCCCTCTCACTGTGATAGAGATGAGGTGGTGTTGTGAGGGACATCTGAGTGAAAACCAGGGCAGCAGGTACCTTTTTAGAAGAGCTACCCCTTGTCTTGCCTACCTAGGTGCACTAATGTGTTCAAGTTTCTGGTTTCCACTGGAACCTGCGGTCCAGGAGAGGCTCTTCCATGCTGGTCCATAGAACAAGCAGAATGAACACGCTTTCTTGCTATCTATCTATCTCAATATAGCAAGGAGAGTCACACCTCCTTGGAATTCCTTATGGGAAAAAGCAGAAAGTCAACTGCTGTTTGCCCTGCTTATGTACCATAAAGATTCTCCATCCACACGTCCTCAGTGGTTGTGACTGTGGGATGATGGATCCCAGTCCTGAGTTGCATTCCTAGAGATTTTTAGAAGAAAAAATTCAGACACCACCCCTACTTCTTCCCCGGCACCATTAGTCACCAGGTGTTCCAGGAGAATGTGGTAGGATGTTCCCAGACCCCAGACTTTTGAAAAGAGCCAGGAGGTATGGGGCTGTGCTAAGACACAAATGAGATGAACATGTGGTAGGTCAAAGAATTTTTTAGCGTAAGTACAAACCCAGGGGTGAGGGATGCCCTGTGTTAGGTATGTCTAACCCAGCTTCCCAGTCCATGTTGGGGCCTTGTTATTTGTCATCTTCCATCTACAAATAGCTTTCAGTATGACTCTGGGTTAGCCTGTTCTTTCTCAACAAAAAGGCCAGCATTTAGAGATGCACGACCACTGGCTCTATTACAATTGCCAAAATATGTGGCAAATAGCAAAGCCTTATTGAACACCTGCTGGTTGCAGTGACTTTGCTGGGCACGGGAGACACAAAATGGTCCTAACCTAGGAGTCCATGGCCCTAACCTCCAGGCCATATGTATAAAAAGATAAACCATTCAAAAAAAACATTCTGCAGAACTTAGCTCCTCACTAGGTCATTCTTTGAGGGGAACTCAAAGTTCTGGCCAGTATGGTAGAGAGGAAGCTATTTGTGGCCATGGAAATGTTTTAGGCCCTGAGAAGCTGAGCATAATCTGATTCTAAGGTTAGGGATAGAAGACATAGGACTGAGCATGGTTCCACTAGTGTATGCCTCTGCCCACTACCCTGAACTCCTATTCAAGCCCCAAGGTCATATTCTCCACTGACAACCCAGCTAAACTGGCAGGGTTGCAACCTATACAGTTTTCATGGTAACTGGATTCTTATTCCTTTACAGAATGGATATGATAACCTGATTCCTTAGAAGATCATGAATGACCAACTCTGTCTCTGCTCCACTCACATAGCTCTCCCAACCTCAGTCCTTTTTCCCTAGCCCCCAAAAGTTACAGGGAAGGTACAGGGGGAAGTCAGGCTACAGGGATCTAAGTGCTCAGCAGTCCCTCCAGTGGCTCATACCTCTTGCTGCTGCTGCTGCTGCTGCGCATGCTCCAAATGCTGCCTTTTGCATGTGGCTGCAGAGCTCACCCACTAAGCTCACTGCTTTCCTTATACTGCTGCAACCAAAAAAGCCTGGGGACACTTTCAGGATGGGACTTTAATGCTCTTTCCTTTTCTTTCTTCCCTTTGTCTGGTATCCATTTGCAAACAGCGCTCCTGTTGTCTCCAGGTAAGAGGTGTCTTGCCCCCTCTTTTCTACTTCTTGCCAGTGCCTTTATTTAGTTTAAGACCAATGTCCTTTAATTTATTTAATAGGAACTGCAGGCTCAAGCTAACCTGACAAGTTCTCCTAAGAACGGAGAGGTTTATTTCCCCATTTGAAGTAATTGTGAGGAAGTAGACAATTCACTGAAGCATCCTTTTTGTCAGCGGATGTGGGTAAAGGCATAGCTGGTCCTCTCTAGGACCAGGAAGAGAGCTGAAACTTACCAAAGAGATAGTGGGTCAAGACTTCTGAAGTCCTCTCATGTTGTGGGGCAAGAGAGGATAGGGTCATGATAGGATTCGAAAGAAAATACTTTGATCTCGAGGGAATCAAGGAAAAACAATAAGGAGCTGCTATGAGAACATGAGACACAATTTTTAAAGAATCTGGAATTTTACTGATCCTGGAGATTTTCCATCTCATTACAGCTGAGACCTAAATTGCTAGAACTTTGGTTAATTTGTCATTGACCCTTGAAGTCACATGTGCCATGAACAAGAAGAAGAATTAGGATGTGATGGGTGGTGGGGACAAGTTATCTGGCTGAAAATAGAAATTTTGGAGAGTTTACTGTGGACATATTCATATGTAGAATCTAGGTTCTAGGATGTACATCTTCTTTGAGAGTATGCTTGCACCAGGGGAATCAAATCATAAACAACATCCAACTTTGTGAGCAGACAGACATGCATTTCCAGCATATCAGGAATACTATAACTCTCAGTATAGGCAGAGTCAGCTATACCAGAAGTTTCAATGTAAGTTAAAATAACATTTTCAATTCCATCAATTCTTTCAACATATAAAAACATTTTAAGACCATTTGAGAAGCAAAACAACTTAGAGAATTCACTAGTATTGAAAATTACATATAGGCTGCAGCCTGGTTTTGAGAAGGGGCAGGATATATAGTAAGGACATGTACTTTCCTGGCAGCCTTATACAGCAATAATAACAACACTATAAATATGGAAACCCCTACATTTTTACTTTCTGGAAAAAATGCCTCTAGCTTCCTTGGCCTTTCTAGACCAGCAGGATAAGAACTACCTCTGAGCCCATATTTTCCACTATTCCCCCAGGGTATTAATGCCATGGCAATGGAGGTTACTTCTCCACCTCACTTACCCTCATGCCTGAGAAGGTGTTTGGGCTTCTTTGTTACAACTCTTGCTTCTACCCACCCCCACCACCAACCACACATATATACACACAATGAAGTTTGTGATTTAACTTAGGCTTGCTTGTGCTTTTAACATATTTGCAAAAACACCAGTAGAAACTGAAATAGGAAAAGAAAGTCTCTAGGTCTTTCAATCTGTAAACTTTTAATTTAGGAGCCCATGGCTAGACTTAAAATTCATGGTAAATCTCAACTTCTTGTTGAATTTTCCTGGGTGGACAGGAGAATGTGATTAACAATGCCTGGTGGTAAAAGATGGAGAGTAAACATGTTAATTCTGAGCTACGCCCGCGCCACCCCCCCCCCCGCCCCAGCCCAGGGACCTGGGAGTGAGAGCATGAGCTGCCTCACCCCATTTTTTCCTGAGGATGCCTGTAGAGAATTCACAGCATCTATTCTTGTCTGGCCTGGCAAGCTCTTTGTTCTTCCAATATTTGCTCTATCTTTCATCTTATTCATATTCTCTTTCTCTCTCTCTGTCTTCCTCTCTTACCCCTCCCCCTTCTCTGAGATCTGAGAGTTTGTTCAATCAGCCCAAATATCAAAATCATCTATCATTTACTCTTTTCACTTTAAATTCTGAGTAATTACATAAACAAGTTATCAGAACCATTATGGTCTTTTAGATTTGAGACTTACCTCGCTCTCAAGAAATTAAGTTGAATATGAGGGAATGTTCATTATAAAAATAGAAAAAGGCAGGAATTACTGCCAAATCAAGACACTAAATCAGAATTAATTTGAAGGCATGTGAATCAATCTCTTAACCAATATATATGGAGTACCTCTGTAGGGCTGTGGGAGATCCAAAGATAGAGGTTTGGTATTTGTCAAAGAGGTTTTTGCAAAAAGCTAGATGGAAAAACTGACTGTCACCACAGGGGTGGACAAGTCAGTAGGTAGATCAATATCCTGCCAGATGGATATAGTGCCAGATTGATAGCTAGACAAGGGGTTAGACAGGTACATTTATATGTCACTGGAGAACTCATTATATTGGTATAAAGTTCTTGTGGCACATGTAGAGTGTGACATGGGGGAATTGGGGAGGGAGAAGTAGAATAATACTGTCACTGCTAGGATAGCCATTGTGATATGGGGCCAAAGTCGAAAGTACAGGGGAAAAAAGTCCCCATGCTTTTAAAGAATCTATAACGTCTTTTTCTAGAGGCTTTTTCTCAGAGTGGCTTGCAGTCTGGGCCTCTAGGATCACTGACTTCGTAGCCAGAACCCTGGATGTACCCACATTTACCTTCATAATTAACTAATTAAAGACTCAGAATCAATGAAGTGAATAAAATTAGGCTGCTAGAGGGTCTCTGTTTACTTAGAAATAGAGAGGACATTGATCCTTGAAAAATAATTGCTTCCGAAAGCCGTCACCAACACTAGCGGAAGGACAGCACCACGGACAGCTCCCAAACATTTTGGGATTGCCTTCTGTGTTTTGTGCCAGAAGCCCTGAGTAAAGCAGCCAGCTCAGGAATCCTCTGCATACTTTCTTACCATCTCCATTCACGTCAACTAAGAAAAATCCTCATGTAAAACAGCCTCTCTGGTAACTTATACTCTTGGCTCCATCATCTTTCCAGTGGACTCCTTTCCTTGCACCTTCAAGAGCTCAAGTCTCATCCTACACTTCACCGATTCCCAAGTTAGAGAGAAAAGAAGACCTCTTTGGCCTCTGACCCACTTTGTCCTTGAGATTATCCAAGGTCTAAAGGATTCCCATAGGAGATCCACTGTGTGGAATGAAAGCAATTAAGGAACTCCATAAAAGAATTAATTGCATGTAAGAATGTGGACTTGGAAGGAAAGATGTTTAAATGATCTCTGAAAGAAACAGGCTGCCAAGAGCAATTTTCTAATCAAAGGGGAATGAAAAGATTCAATCTCTGTTTCACTCTAATCCAGAAAACATGTCTTCATGCTGAAATGGTCTTAAAATGGACTCACCAGCTGAAATGGAAAATTTTTCCCACTATTCAACATGAGAAGGGGCCACTGGTAAATGAGTCAAGATGCTGAGGGATGCAGGGAATGCCTCAAAAGAAAGTAAAGGAGGAGCGTGCTTTTGGTTTTGATTTAATGAGTATTTTTGTTCCAGAAGAAGTGTGCCTCTGTTTCTTACAGAAATCCCGGGGATCTTTCATTGGAAAATCATGAAACCTTCCTGGAAATCTTGAAGTTTCTCATTGTGAGGATAACATTCACTTGTATGGAGTGTAGATATTCCTCCTTTCTCCTCTATAGAGGACACGACCCCAATGGTGTGGGAAACAGATGTTAATGGGAACCAGTAGACATACGCTTTGGATTAATGCGTGGTTCTGACACGTAAGAATTTTTACCTTAAGTAGTTGAACAGTTAGGCTCAACAATTCAAAATTGTTAAAGCCTTTTTCCCCAACTCTCCAATATCTCACCAGATGACATGGGGACTTTAGTAGATGCTGTTTCTCGGAAGGTCTTGGGGTCAGTTTGCTTATCCAGGTATAAAACCAGAATGTTTATCCCAGGCCTGCAAAGGACCCTCTCATGGTCTGATTTTCATAAAACATTCAGCATGGTATAGAGTCACTAAAAAGTACACAAAGTCTGCATTGTCAAGAGCAGTTTGCTTTGTGCCCATTGCCCATGCCTAATACTCTGAGCTTTAGACTTCCAGGGAGTGGTGAATGTGCTAAAGCTAGTCTGATTTTGTTTTATTGCAGAGGTGACAGACAGGAAGCTGACTGTGGAGGAAGAGGAGGCCAAGAGGATAGCAGAAATGGGAAAACCAATACTGGGCGAACACCCCAAACTAGAGGTCATCATTGAAGAGTCCTTTCAGTTCAAGGTCAGGCTATAAGTGAGATCTAATTGAATATTAGGGTAATGTGGTGGGAGGTAGAAGTTTTGTTCCAATCCCACCACTGAATGTGTGAAGTTGAAACAGAACAAATCACTTAACCCCCCAGGGCCAGTCTCCCCATTTGTAACATGGAACGAATAGTGCTGGGCATTTAGATCCTAGGAATATTGGGAGGAAACATAACAAATGGGATACATGGGATATAAAGCACCTGGATGTATTATCACTATTGTTAACTGTATTTTAAAAACAAAGATTCTGAAATTTTTCACTCTGGGGCAAAGTTTATTGACCTCATTACCGTTATGCTCTGTGTTGCTCTAAGTATCCAATATCTGTCATCACAAGCAAAGGAAAGGGAAATAGAAAGACTGACCCAGAAGACATCATCCAAGGCCATTACTTTGAGAACTCATGTGGATATGCCTGGAATGCAAGATGTCTTCCATTCCCTTGAAGCATCAGACTCTTCAACAGTTCTGAACATTCTAACCTCATGATTCCAAGTTTTTCTCTCCCTGACAGAGTACGGTGGACAAACTGATCAAGAAGACAAACCTGGCCGTGGTTGTGGGGACCCATTCCTGGAGGGACCAGTTCATGGAGGCCATCACTGTCAGTGCAGGTAAGAGGTCTCCTGACGGACACCGGCCTCACTGGGAGAAGCAGGCAACAGAAGAGAAGGGAGAACACGGCCCCATCGGCAGCTGCCAATTTCTGGGAAGGCTTCTGTGCCCCAGTTCTAGCGCTCGATGTTCGCTTGTTTCACTGGGTCACTTTGGAAAAGAATCATGGGGTGGCTAAAAGAGCATGGCTATTTCTGGTTTCAAATTCTGGCTTTACTGTGTGACCTGGGACAAGTTTTCCTCCCTGAACCACCATTCAAATAAAGGACCATTTTGACCTTTCTCAGCAAAGTAAATATAATGGTAGAGTCTGGTACCAACACGAACTCATTAAATTCCAGTTTCCATCATTCCTTCCTCTCATTACTTTGGTCTTCCTTTTCTGTAAAATAGGGGACGATTCTGATTAGACATGTGGGGGGCGGGGTCCAGAGTTTGTAAAATCTATGCATCAACTTCTGACAAACCACCACCCTGGATGATTCCAGACCTCTCCTTCAGCATTTTCTGACAGATTCCCTCAGTGGTGGCCCACAGCACAGCCAGGGTCCCAGGCAAGGTCTCATCACCACCTCCGATAGTGCCTCTTGGCATCACCAAGGCCTCCTTATAATGCCCAGCTCCACCAGTCTTGTCTGCTTTCATGAGACTTTGTTGTCATAGCAACCCACAGGGTCATATCCCTGAGGCCCTGGAGCCAGAGCAGAAGTATAGCCAGGAAAAGAGGGTGGCTGTGGCCACGGATGTCCCACTTTTCATGTTACCTGCTTCAGATACTCCCACTTTCCCCTCTGATGATCTTGCTTTGCCCCTAAAGAGACAAAACACAGAATATAGGCCATGTCATCTAACCCTCTCCTTTCTCAAAGGAGGGAACTGAGGTTCAGAAACAAGAGGTGATTTACCCCCAGCTTACGGATCCTCTTCCAGGCAAAGCCGTGACTGGAACTCAAGCATCCTAACCCCTGCTGTTTCACAATCCACCTTCCACCAATGGTGTCACAACCGTACAGAGGTTTCTCTGGACAAGGGGCCAGCATACCTCAGCACATCTTCTCCCAGACTGCTGAATGGGCAGCTCTGCCCACATTTCCTGGCAAGGACAATGGGCCCCATCCCTGCTCTGTCCCATGGGATATTTGGAGGATGGTGCTGGCTCTCTGGTATGCCTGCATGATCTGGAATGACAGCCACCCCTCTGGGGATGGATAACAACCAGAACCACAATGTTACTGCAGCAGACATGTCAGGAAGATTAGAGAGGCGCTCCATTGGTATCCAGCAAAGAGTGGAGAGACACACAGCTGATTTTGCTTTTCTTCACGCAGGCAACCTAACGCATCTGGCTCCACCCTCCTCTCTGTTTCACTGCCTTGGCCCTCCTGTGTTCTTCCCCCGATCTCTTTCTTTCTCTCTCCCTTCTCTCCCTATTCCCCGGTCCTCTCTCTCCCAATCTACCTGGGTGCCCTGCATTCACATTGGCCAGTGGGGCACCCCAGCTCGTTCCCATTTCCCAACTGTTTTCTGGTGCCTGTGCCCTGGCCCACGCCATTGCTCAGGAGAGAGCTGAGGTCTCCTGCCAGCTGATAATGCTTGTCATGTGGGTTGACTTGACTTTCTCATGAGTAGGAATCTGACCTTGCTGCCCTCTCCTGGGCCTGTTTTCTCTTGTCTCCAGCAGGGGACGAGGATGAGGATGAGTCAGGAGAGGAGAGGCTGCCATCCTGCTTTGACTATGTCATGCATTTTCTGACGGTCTTCTGGAAGGTGCTGTTTGCCTGCGTTCCCCCCACAGAGTACTGCCATGGCTGGGCCTGCTTCGTTGTGTCCATTCTCATCATTGGCATGCTCACAGCCATAATCGGGGACCTGGCCTCCCACTTCGGCTGCACCATTGGCCTCAAGGACTCAGTCACGGCTGTTGTGTTTGTGGCATTTGGCACCTCTGTGCCAGGTAAGAGTGAGGGGTGCTCGGGTTTATAAAGGGTCAAGTGACCCCTACACTTTGCCTCATTAGCTTCCTTACTATCTCACATCTGAGCTTAACAGAGCCTCTGCCCCCGAAGGTGCACAAAAGTCAAAGGGATTACTGATAATATTCCTAACGAGGGCTAACATTTCTTAAGTACTTCTGATGTGTCACACACTTGGTATGCTAAGCCGTTGACATATTTTGTCCCTGTGATGCTCGCCAAAACCCCACTTAATAGAGATCGTGATCATCCCTGCCCATGTAAGGGCCACGAACAATGTAATTCAAAGAACACAGATACTGTTCTCCTTCCATTTCCCTCTGGTGGTCTCTGTGGAAGACTGGCCCACTGGAAGGTGCCACATTCAAAATGTTTCCAAGCATTCTTGGCCTCCTCCCTTAGAGGGACACCTGTGAGATACAAACTGTCTCATGGCAGGACAGGAGAGGCAGCTTTAGCGAG
>NC_043708.1:30177572-30185431 GCF_006229205.1 Suricata suricatta
AGGGCCACGAACAATGTAATTCAAAGAACACAGATACTGTTCTCCTTCCATTTCCCTCTGGTGGTCTCTGTGGAAGACTGGCCCACTGGAAGGTGCCACATTCAAAATGTTTCCAAGCATTCTTGGCCTCCTCCCTTAGAGGGACACCTGTGAGATACAAACTGTCTCATGGCAGGACAGGAGAGGCAGCTTTAGCGAGCCGTTGTTCTTCCATAGGATGAATTACATACTCTTTTTTTTTTTCTCTTATAAACACCCAAAGACGAAAGGGAACAGACATGACTTTATTCATTCATTAGACAAATATTTACTGAGCCCGATGCAGTTTTGTGCTCGCTGTTGAGGAAATCATGGGAGGCCGGGCAGATGTGCTCCCCTCTCTGAGTGGAGTCCATCAGCTAGTGACGGAAACCACACTCACCTACTGCGGTTGAAACCATCTCCATCTGTTCAGTGAAGGAAAATTAGAGGTGCTGTGCAGAGGGACCTGGGCTGGGCGGGGTCCGGGATGGCTTCCAAGAGAAGCTTCTGGAAGCTGGACTGGAATGACAAGGAGCTGTTACTAGGCAGAAGACTGTGTTACCTTAGGCCCCTTACTTAGCTCAGTTGGGTGTCCAGGGCATCTGAACCTGAAATCCTGCCAGAGAGCCTCCCCACTGTCCCAGCAAGGAAGAGAGAGCATCCCCTGACAAGCGGGTTCAGCTGAATCCCATGAGACAGGTCCCTGCTGGCCAGACCCAGGGAACCCTTTCTTGCATTGAGAAAACACATGCTTCTGGAGGGCAACTGAATTGACATCACACTCCAGGAAAATCTCTTCCTCGAGCCCCAGCACAGAGCAGTGGGATTATTTGCATGTTCATGATGTAAGAGATTTGGCTCTCATGGAAATGTGTTGGGTGGTAGGAAATTAGATGATCCATGGAAGGCTTTGTGGAGGAGAGGCCCTGTGATCTCTGTTCTCTTGGCCTCCAGGGACGGGAACTATCAGAGGGGAAGGAGAAGAATGATCACAGGGGGAAAGGAACACATGTGGGAAGAAAGTGCAGATGATCAGAGGTGAAACTGCAAGGTCATAGGCAAGAAAAGGCAAGAGGTGTTCTCTAGGAGATCTGAGAAAATGGGTAACAAGGAGGCAAGTCAGGACAAGCGGGCAAGGAGAGAGCTTGGGGCACTTCCAACTCCTTGCAGTTGGTCCAGGTTGCCAACAGCTGGCAGCATTAGGGGCTTGAAAACTGTTTGTGATGGTTCACTCTGCTGATTTCATGGCCTTGCCTAAAACTCTTTGGATGTAGGGTGACGATATATAGAGGACCCTTCCATGAGGTTTTTAGGACCAAATATCTTGTTAATTTCCCACGTGGCCTTGGGTAGATTCCTTGACCCTTATTTTCCCTACCTGTGAAATAAAAGGGTGGCTAGATGTCCCTGGCCGTCCTTCCAATGCCTACAATCCATGCCAACATCTAACATCAAACAGCTTGCGGGGCTCCATGCCCCACATACTACCTACAAAGGCAGAGCCCTATCTTCTTTGAGTCCATACCTCACGGTTCCCTGATGTGTCCTCTGTCCCTATAAATCCAGGACTTAACACAGTGCTGGGTCCAGGGCATTGCACCATGACTGTGTTACATGAGAACACCCACGTGGTCGTTACTACCAGGCATCTACCCTACATGGCTTCCCAGGATGCCAAGGTTCCCTGGGGAAAGGGTGGGATAGCAAACTCCCCTTACTAAAAACGTAATCCAAAGGGAACAGCCGGCCCACTCACTAAATATCAGCACCAGTAGGCCCTTAGGGACCTTTCAGGCTCCAGCAGATGAGGAACTTGAAGCCCAGAGAAGTGAGGTAACTTGTCCAAGGCCACACAGCCTGTTCAGGACAGACGCCTTGCCTCTCCTTCCTGAGCTCAGCCTTTTGGACACACAGGTGGGCCCTCCGAGTCTCAGGCTCCTTACAGCTCCCGTGGTCTCTGCTCTTTTCCAGATATGTTTGCCAGCAAAGCTGCTGCCATCCAGGATATGTACTCCGATGCCTCCATCGGCAACGTCACGGGCAGCAACGCCATCAACGTCTTCCTGGGCATCGGCCTGGCCTGGTCCGTGGCCGCCATCTACTGGGCCCTGCAGGGACAGGAGTTCTACGTGTCCGCCGGCACGCTGGCCTTCTCGGTCACCCTCTTCACCATCTTCGCGTTCGTGTGCATCAGCGTGCTCCTGTACCGCCGGCGGCCGCACCTGGGCGGGGAGCTGGGCGGCCCTCGCGGCTGCAAGCTGGCCACGACATGGCTCTTTGTGAGCCTGTGGCTCCTCTACATACTCTTTGCCACGCTGGAGGCCTACTGCTACATCAGGGGGTTCTGAGCCACGGCGCGGGGCCTCCGCAGTGTAGGCCTCGGACTCCTCCTGAGCGAAGGGCACGTGGCCCCCTCTCCGTGTGAGCAGCCCCGGGGAGGCAGGACCCCAGCCCCAGGGACCTCACCCAACCCAGGCCCCGGCCACAGACTGAAAGGGCAGAGTCTCAACCCACCAACCAGAGTGGAGGAAACAGCCACTTTACAAAGTATTTAATTCAATACAAACCAACAACAGCAACAAATCCACCTCCTCCCCATCTTCCCACCCCTGTCCCTGACCTGCCAGCAAAGGTCAGAGCCTCTCACCGCCTTCTGATTATTCCTTTGCTTCTCCTTCCCTCGGGGACAGGACGGCCCCTGTCTGTCCAGTCCCGCTCATCCCTGCTCTCTCACTCGGCTGGCCAGGGTGGAAATGAGGCCTCTCCGTGTGGCCGCTTTGGGGCTCCCTTTCCATTTCATCGTAGTCAGTGTTGCGTTTGCTTTCATTTTCCCGTCAGGTGTTGCTCATTGTTTGTTCATTGTGTCTTTTCTTTCTGAAGTTAGTTACAAAGGTGCTGTGAAGGAGCTCACGGTCTGAGCCGACAGGTAGAGGCAAGGATTCTCAGCCACACACTCTCCCTCTTCCTGGGTGACAGCTGTCTCCCAGCTCCATCGGGGTCCTGCCCCCTGGCTCCTTTCCTTCTGAGCAGGAGAGTGATGGTGTTTGGGTGTTTGCACACTCCCTCGGCACGCTGAAGAGCAGAGGCTGGGCCTGGGGCCCGGGGATGGGGGGCACAGGAGAAGCCTTATATGCTAATGTCCAGATCCAGTTTAAAATCCAAGGTCATGGTTCCCTTCCCTGCCCTTTCCAATGGATTCCTTCTGCCTCGCTGTGTCCGCTGTGTCTGTGTCTATATGTTTATCCTTCTGCAGGAAGATCCACCAAGCAGGAGATAACAGGACAAAAATAGGAAGGGTATGTGATGACAGAGGGCAGCTGGGGAAACAAATGGAGTAGATGCCTTCTCGAGCATCTTTGGCTTCACATCTGAGGCAGAGGAGAAGAGCTGTCCACCTAGTGAGATCTTTGAGAGGAAGGATTGTATTTAAAATGTCAGTGCTTCGGAGAAATGTCAGTTTCTCCACCCCCTCGCTCTCTAACACGCCACGCTAAGAGATCTGACTGTGTTTCTCGAGGTAATGCAAAAACCTAGAGGTTGATAAGAAATCAGGGGCTCCTTCCACCTCTCCTGAACCCTCTGGTCACGTCTGAGAGCATTTTTACAAGAGAAGAACTGGCATTTCTCATCTCTCCCACATTCCTGCTTGTTTTTAAACCTCACGAAGCTCTTTTTCCAGCCTGAGGGCTGTTTCTTGCCCCAGTAAAGAGGATTCTTAGTTGTTATCATCCCATGGAGACTGGGTTTATAGAAAAAGAGATTGCCGTGGCCTACAAACCTTTTCCCAACAAATTTGGAAAGGACCTTGCTTTAAAACACACACACACACACACACACACACACACACACACACACATACCAACACACATACGAAATCATCACGAAACTGCCCACAGATCTTTAGGCTTTCTGCATTGACATAAATACATTTTTTAAGGGAAAAAAGAAATTAAAAAACACCTGTTTAATTTTAAACACATTTTTTAAGAAAAAGTAACTAAAAAAGAAACAGTGCTCATGTCATAAGCTATGTTGACAGTTCCCAGTGGAAATGTTGAGTTGGTTTAAAAAAAAAATAAAAGCTATACTTATATCTCTCTAAATACAGCTTGCTTCTCCCATGTTTCTTCAGGAAAAGGTCCAGGGGGCCACCTGGGGTTTCTTCCGGAGCAGATGTGGTTGAGGTGAAAGTATCTTCTCCTATTTGTATCTCCTGTTGGCATCTGTTGTCCCCTCAGATGCCAATGTGCCAGACCCAATATTTTTAAAGCAAAAATACTTGAGGGAAATGCCACCTGTCAAAAGCTGGACATTCGGACGCTGTGGGACAGGGGCAGCAGAGCTGGGGTAATTAAGGGAAAGAGCCTTTTTTATCAGAAAGGCACAGTGGGGCAGGAGTCCAGCCTGGCAAATGGAGCCCTGCATTTATTACCAAGAGGCACATCCGTTCATGCGTTTACTCAACACCCATTCCACAAGTGGATTTCGAACCCATCTATGCACTGATCTACGCTCTGGTGATACAAGGAAGACCTCAAGTAACTCATAGTCCAGAGGGAGAGGTAACACTTTTTTAACCAAGATTCTTTTGGTTACAAAAAACAGAAACCCATTAACCTAGCCCCAGAAGTGGAGGGGGGCAGTGCTGCAAAAGACTGGTGGGGGGCTCGTGGAAACCAAGGCAGACCCACAGCTGGTATTAGGGTGCTGAGAGCCCTCAGGAACCAAGTCTGCTCTCCTCATTCCCTGAGTGGCATAGCATCCCCAGTCCTCGCTTCCTTCTCCCCATGAGACCCCACCCCAGTCCTCGCTTCCTTCTCCCCATCAGACCCCACCCCTTCCTCTCCCTCCTGAAGTGCTCCTTCTGCTGTGCTTGGCCAACACATGGCCAGGCACTGCCTCCAGCCCTGACACTATAGCAAGAGGGCAGCTCCATTCCCACAACTGACTGGGACATCCCTCTTTTTCTCTGCGAGCAAATTCTCGATGGAGTGAATGTACCAATCCCCTGCCCCTACCCTCAAAAGGCCATTCCCAAAAGGGAGAATCCTCTGTAGTGGCTGCACCGTGGTGGCTGGAGTGCCTTGGGTTGGTAGCTTGGTCTGAACTCCCGGTCTGAACAACTCAGGTAAGAAGAGGGGTGACGACATTGTATGTACTATTGACCTTTCTGAAAAGCTAAGTGATGAGAAGGAGCCTACAAAGCATATGAGCCAGCAAGGTACAAATACAAATTACAGTTCTGTGCCATGAGTGCTCTAGGAATGGCGCAAACAGGTGCCATTGGGAAACACCAACTCAGCCTGGAAGCATCAGGAGAGATTATACAGAGAATATAACATTTAAGTAGAATCTGGAAGGAAGAACACACAGCGATTACCTTGGTGAGGGCTTTTGGCGTGGAAGGTGAGGCAGAAGGAGGCAACACGCTCCAGGGCACAGGGATAGAATAAGATCTGGTGTGGTCCTGGAATAATGATGGTTGGCATGGCTGGCAGATAGAGTTCAGAAGGAAACAAAACCACACAAGAAAGTAGGCAAGAAGAAGGGTACGGCTAACAGGCTCATTTCGTTCTTCGCCAGCCACTATGTTAAAAATGAAAAAATGCCCTTTAGCTGATAACATGGTAGATGTAAAGTCATGAAATCCATTCGTGTCTATCATTCCCCCTTTTTGAGTCATTTCTGGGTTATCTCGATGTTAGGCTTTGTCAAGGAAGAAGCTGGGATAAACCAGAGAGAATAGGAAAGAGGGTTGAGAAGAAGAGCCTGGGAATCTGAAGACCTGGGTGCTGGTCTGGACGCCACCACTGCTTAGTTCTGTGGACTTACACCACTGTCTCCATCGGGGTCAGCTTCCTGAACTACAAATAAGGTCTTAAAAGATGGCCTTGGAGGCCTATTTTATTATCTTTAATACTGGCATTCTGGAGTACACACTCAAAGTGATGTGTGTGTGTGTGTGTGTGCGTGTGTGTGTGTGTGTGTGTGTGTGTAACATCAGCAACCAATCCACCTTATCTGACAAACCACTGCAGATGTCCTTTTGTAATCCCTTGGTCCTATGGCCTGTGTTTTAGTGTGAAAAAAGACACTGGCAGCCACTGTGCACACACCCACTTTCAACACTTTTTACTGCCTGAAGACACACATTCCTATTCCCTTATTCATTTCTTACTTAGGCTAACGGTAGCTGCTATAATAAGCAAACTCCGATATTACAGATATTGGGCAAGATGAAAATTTGTTTCTCATTCATGTAATAATCCAGTGAGGATGTTCTCAGGTAGCAGGTGGCTCTCTTCCATGTGATGATTCAGGAACTCAATTTCCTTTCACTTTGTGATTCTGCCACTCTCTGAGGCCTTAGAGTCTTCTTCATCCAGTGGAAGATAGGAAGAAAATTAAAGAAGGAACACAGACTTCTAATCACCTTGGCTCTGAAGTGAAACTCATTTACTTTTGCTTATATTCCATTAGTAAACACTAGTCACTTTATCCCACCCAAATGCAAAGGAGACTGGAAAATACAGACCTGCCTGGCCAAACACTTCCCAGTGACCACTCTATTTTACAGGAGGATGAACTTTCCATGAATGTGTGCCTCTGCCACAACCCCTCTGTGATTAAAGATAGAATTTTTAAAGTTTATTTATTTATTTATTTATTTATTTATTTATTTATTTATTTATTTATTTTTGAGAGAGAGAAAGAGAATCCCAAGCAGGCTATGAGTTGTCTGATGCAGGGCTCAAACTCACGAACCATGTGATCACGACCTGAGCCAAAATCAAGTGTTGGACGCTTAACCAACTGAGCCACCCAGGTGCCCCAGAATTTTCTTAAGTAGGCTTCACACTTAGGGTGGAACCCGGCATGGGGCTTGAACTCATGATCCTGGGATCAAGACCCAAGCTGAGATCAAGAGCCAGATACTTAGCCAACTGAGCCACCCAGGCATAATATCAATGGCCAAAAGCAATCTGACCAATGTGTACGTGAAATTTTATGGTTTACAAAAAGTATTTTATATACATGTATTTTGGGGCACCTAGGTGGCTCATTCAGTTGAGCGTCTGACTTTGGCTTAGGTCATGATCTCATGGTTCGTAGGTTCAAGCCCCAGGTTGGACTCTGCTGACCACTGACCGTTAGCTCAGAGCCTGCAGTCTGCTTTGGATTCTGTGTCTGTTTCTCTCAATGCCCCTCCCCTGTTCACTCTCTGTCTCTCAAAAATAAATTTAAAAATGTAAAAAAAAATTTTTATATACATGTGTTTGAGCTGGATAAGAACCACAGAGGTAGATATTATTATCATTTTATCAGTGAAGTTCTGAAAGGTGAACTGATTGCCAGGAGCACATAGATTGTATTGTTTCTTCAATACAAATGTACAGTTGCTGCAAAGGTTAAATGAACCATTTTTTCCTTTTTTTTTTATATTTTATTGTCAAATTGATTTCCATACAACACCCAGTGCTCTTCCCCACAAGTGCCCTCCTCCATCACCACCACCTCTTTTCCCCCCTTCCCCTTTCCCTTCAACCCTCAGTTCATTTTCAGCATTCAATAGTCTCTCAAGTTTTGCATCCCTCTCCCTCCCCAACTCTATTTCCCTCCTCCCCTTCCCCTGGTCCTCCATTAGGTTTCTCCTGTTTTCCTGTTAGATCTATGAGTGCAAACTTATGGTTTCTGTCCTTCTCTGCCTGGCTTATTTTGCTTAGCATGACACCCTCAAGGTCCATCCACTTTCCTACAAATGGCCATATTTCATTCTTTCTCATTGCCATGTAGTACTCCATTGTGTATATATACCATATCTTCTTGATCCACTCATC
>NC_043708.1:30185531-30299368 GCF_006229205.1 Suricata suricatta
TGAGTTCCTTGTAGATTTTAGATACTAGCCCTTTATCTGATATGTCATTTGCAACTATCTTTTCCCATTCTGTCGGTTGCCTATTAGTTTTCTTGATTGTTTCCTTTGCCTTGCAGAAGCTTTTTATCTTGATGAAGTCCCAAGAGTTCAGTTTTGCTTTCATTTCCCTTGCCTTTGGGGATGTGTCGAGTAGGAAATTGCTGCGGTGGAGGTCTAAAAGGTTTTTTCCTACTTTCTCCTCGAGGGTTTTGATGGTTTCCTGTCTCACATTCAGGTCCTTGAGCCATATTTTTGTATATGGTGTAAGAAAGTGGTCTAGTTTCATTCTTCTGCATGTTGCTGTCCAGTTCTCCCAGCACCACCTGCTAAAGAGACAGTCTTTTTTTTCCATCGTATATTCTTTCCTGCTTTGTCAAAAATTAATTGGCCATACATTTGTGGGCCCATTTCTGGGTTCTCTATTCTATGTGTCTGTTTTTTAAAGGCAGTTACCATAGTGCCCAGTACTTGGCATGCACCCTGGAAATGTTCCTTTCACTTTATTTGTGGTAAAATTCTTTATAATTTGTGGCATCAAGGTCTTAAATGTTTGAGAGGCCTGGCAGTGCTCCAGGGAGGTAGGTGGATGGCCTCAGGCCACCAAGTCCAACATGCCATACCTCCATGTGTTGGGCCAGGTAGGCTCCATGGAGATGGGTGAAAACTCCATTGTCTTGCTTCTGTGGAAGGAGCAGGCCTGTATGGAACACAGAGGTTAAGATTTGGAGCGATGACCAGTGGGCACCAGGACCAAGTCAGGGATGCCCCTTGGCACAGTGGAAAAGTGAGGCAAATATTTTTGATATCAAAGAAAGAGTGACATGGAAAGGGGCAACAGGCCACACAGAGTCTTCTATGTAATAAATAACGTAGGTCATGGTGGACAGAAATACCTGTGGGCTTACTGAAGGAGGTGAAGCCTTGAGAGAATCTAAGTATCCCTCCAAGGTCATCCCACAAGTCAGAGCAGAGTTGGACTCAACATCTAGGTCTACCAGATTCCAAAGTAACCACTCATTACCTTCACATGCACCTGTTGGGTATGTAAGACAAGCACTATTTATTTCATAGTATTTATCAATGGAGAAAGTGAAGAGCATAAATAGGATGACTTATTCTCATTTTCCAAGGACTTTCCTGGGTTGATCACTGAATTTCCTGTGTCCCAGGAAACCCTCAGTCCTAGGAAACTGGGATGGTTGGTCACCCTAAAATAGTATGGCCATCTCATCTTATCTCATCTGTAAGAGTACAGTGCCATGGCTACCTGTGAGTGGCAGTCTCTGTGTATGCATCTCCTACTGTGTAATGCTGTCATCTTTTACAAGCCATTCCATGTCCCATGACTCTCAGCTGGCAGGGTGATTCCAACCTTCATTCCCACAAAATTTGAATTTTTGGTATATTGCTCTGGTTTTTTTTTTTATTGACCAGGTGTTTCAGGCAACAGACATGCCCAGTGGATCCCCAGGTTCCAAACCTAGTCCTTCTTTTTCTCATTGTGTAGCAGCAATGCAATTTCCTCCAACAATTAGGATAATCACACAAACCAGTTCAGTGATCTCCTACTCTGTTTATTGGTTTATTGACATAAAGTGCCTTGAATGACAAGGGGGCAGACTCAGCTTCTAAGTCATGAGAATCATAGCTGTTTCCTGGTGGAAACATTTCTCCCTTGTACATTAGGGCCTCCAAATCTACCGAGCCCAAGGTTGTAGGAACAAAAAGCAAACCTCTTCAAGGGGCTTATTAGGCATAATCATGAGAAGGATCACTCCATCTCTACCCCTTGGTCTCCAGACCTGTGAATCCTGTCTAAGGGGCAGTCAGCACTATGTGCGGAGCTCTAGTTTAAAGCATAAGTGCATTCAGTAGGCTAGCAACCCAACTTAAGTAGGTATTATCTCTTAGCAAGTACTGTATTTGAGTGTCAATCAGGTCATTCCAATATTATGTCAAGCTAGCTGCCTTTGAGTAATGGGCAATGTGCAACGACTAGTGCCTCTGATCAGAGGCAATATTGTGAAAGATATTATGGCAATGGGTAAGGCATTCTGAAATCCATGAATGAAGATGTTACCAGGAACTCTATGAGCAAATCCACACCCAGAATTTATGTCCATCGCCTGTGATGGCTAACTGCTACCTCCTTTATGATGGGAATAATCCAAGGTATTCAACCTCATACCAAGTAACTAATTGATTGTTATGGGAAGATAGTACCATATCAAGGGCTTAGCAGTTGCTATTCACAGATTGCCTATTCATCCCTGGATGAGCCAGATGAAACTCAGTGAGGGGACCCATGTAATGGAACTCAAGCATAACATCCATGCCTATTGCCAAGGCCTTTTCATACGTGGGTCCACTGAACAAGCATCAAAGTGACTAGGAAAAAGGCCAACTAAGATTCACAGCATGAGTGCATGAGTCAGCTTGTGCACTTGATTATACGAAGCCTCCACTACCTTGGTTGTTCTCAGGATGGCATTCATGTGGAACACTGGTATCCTCACACTATGGGTCTCATTTAAGAGGTCCATACATACATACCTTCCCCAAACTTTCTTATCACCAGTTAGCTTTCTTTCAAAGCCTCAATATCCAATCACCCGTTATCTGCTGTATATGAGTCAGTGTAGATCCACAGTTGAGGCCAAAGTGGAAAATCACATATACTGCCTGATGTTTTGTCCCCTGGCAGGATTTCTATTCACTACAGTCTTTGGGGGCTGCCCAGCTGGGGCTGTAGCATGGTGCTCTTCACATCTGGCTGGTGCTGGCACACTGTGCAGATCCACCCCCGAACAGGTTTGGTGCTTTTTCCTTGTTGTTAACAGGTTGTGGGGAATTCTCTATGAAACTATTGTGTGCTTTAAGGATAGGCACCACAGCTGCACGGACAGGTACCATGGACTCCCATGGAGTCTAAGTCACCTGCTTTTGTAGCTTACTGGTGCCTTCCTGACCTGACTGGCCTGGGTTCAATATTACACCTTCCATTTTATAATGGAATGCTGCTTTGCAAGTCTAATTTTATAGTTTTTGGGGTAAGGTACCAGGCCTCCATGAGTAATTTAAGTCACATGTTGCCTGGTTTCTTCCCCACCCATGTCATTAAGAGAACTAATGATATTGAGCATGTGCTTAACATAGTGATGGGCTTGGTCAGTATCCTCATCCTCCCAGTGACTACAGTAGAGGAGGAACTGCTTTAGAGTTTTCTCGGGGTACTTCCACTTGTCCTTGTGCACATTCACAGCTTTTAATTTGTCTTTTTTCCCCTATGTATGATGTCTAAGGTCATACAAGAATCAGGTGACTCCACATCTTTTATAATCGCTGCTATTACCCTGGTGACTATGTGTTAGAACCACTTGATCTCCCAACAGCTTGCCCTACATCTTATACCATGCCACCTTCTATGATCATTTGAGTTATCATGATGCCACCATCTACCATGAGCTACTAATGTCCCATTTGCCCTCACGAAGAAAGCTATCCTTGGGCTACTCACACATAACCAACCCAAACCAGAGTCTCATTGTATAAGTTTGTTTCCTGGGACACCTTCTACTATCAATTCTGTATCAGTCAGATTCCCAGTAGAAGCAAACGGAACAATGAAATTGGGATAGTCCAGTGGTGGAAATCCAGGGTCAACAGCCATGGAGCTGTTACCAACACTTGGCACAAATTTCAGAGAAGAGGTTTTTGGAACTGAGAAGGAGAGTCATGTAGACAAGCCTCTTAGAAAGGAGCAGTTTCAGGAAGGACCAGGAGAATAATTGCCCTGTCTTCCTTCCCTTCCCACTTCCCAACCCAGTTTCCTTCTGGTCTCCTGGTATCCAGAGGGCACAGGAGCACTGACGCAGTTCATACGAGCCAGCCTCCTGTGGCAGAGCAGACAGCAAATAGAGAAGGGGAAAGAAGGGACCTAAAGAGTCAGCCAGGTGATTTATGGCACATCATATAGAGTTGTTGCAATGATTTTACAAGAGAACAAATGGAGCAAAGTGCCTGACAGACAGTAAGCACTCACAAGTGCAAACATTGAGGAAGCCCAGACAGGTGAAGCTACCTGCTCAATGACACACAGCTTGGTCATAGGAAGGCCAGGTGGGGACTCCACACTTGACGCTCTTCCTTGCCCCTCCCTGCCCTGATATGTGGCTTTGCTACTGATATTAAGTTGTCCCTGCACCCTTAGCTTCTCCTCAAGGGGTTATCTCCATATAATACAGCTTTTTGCAATGGAACGCACACCTAATCATGCTATTTCTCCCTTATTCACTGCCTCAGCAAATATGACTCATTAGTCTCCTTCCTAAACCTCTTAGGTTTTAGACACTGGCACGACGCACCACTCAACAGTGCAGTAGACACACTCCCTTTGCCATGGTTAATGGACTGTTCTGTTCATATATGTCATATCCCTCTTCAGATTACCTAAGTAAGTGCTACTAAGAATACTAAATTAAGGGTTACAAGAAATGCGTTTTAATTCTGGCTCTACCACAAGCAAGGTGCCTGATCTGGAGAAGGCCACTTCACTTAGGGGGTCTTACATTTTTCACATATAAGCAATAAAGCAGGTGACTTCCCAGGTTCCTCCCAGCACCAAAGTTCACTGATGATGCAGAGGAAAGTGGGAGGAGGAAGGCTCCCAGAATGAGCCCCAGCTTTGTAACCGGCCCTAGGCATAGCACTTTACCCTCACTGAACCAGCATGACCACCCTGTGAAAAAGGATCATTATCCCCATTTTATAGATGAGGAAACTGAGACTCAGAGCAGACTAGTGATTTATCCCGAGTCACCATAATACTTCTCAGCAGCACCAGAATGTGCACTGGAATCCATCTGATACTAGAAGCCAAACTCTAAACCAATGATCTTCAAAGTATAGTTCCGGAGGAGTAACAAAAGCATCACCAGGGAATTTATTATAAATGCAGATTCTCAGGCTCTACCCTGACTCCATTCCACTGGAGATGGACCCCCACAAACTGTGCTGTTAACAAGCCTTCCATGCATCTGATGCATGTTCAAAGGTGGAGTCCACTGTTCCACTCATTATGTCTGGTGTTCCCCCGCTATCAATTTCATCATGTATATCACATTACACACTCAAATAAGCAGATAACAATATTGCTTTGTAAATACAGCTTCAGTGTCTTTCTATTCACGTATCCAATTTTACCACTAAATGTGCTAATTGCATAATTCTTCCTATGTAAACATCTCAATATCTCTCATACACTCTTTATTTTTTTAAGCTTATTTACCTTAAGAAAGAGAGAGAGTGGAAGGGCTACTGAGATGGAGAGAGAATCCCAAGTAGGTTTCACACGATCAGCACTGAGCCCGACACAGGAATCGATGTGAGGCTTGATGAGGGGTTCAACCGGGGTTCAAACTGACAAACCATGAGATCATGACCTGAGCCCAAGTTGACACTTAACCAACTAAGCCACCCAGGTGCCCCTCTCATACACCTTTTAAATGCTTTTCTATAACTGCCTTCATTCGGGTTTGCAAGATATTCTAAGCCTTAAGATGGTGGCTCCTGTCTCAGTGGAGGGAGCAGATGTGAGAATTAATGATTATTTCCTGGTAGGGATTTGTGCTAGGATGGATGTAGGAAGCAGCAGCATTAGATTCTAAAGCAGCATGTAATGAACAAAGAAGTTGGAGATTCTTTACAAATGGAAATGATGCCCAGATAGAGTTTCAACAGAAGAATTGTTATTGTTATTGTGAGGATATTTTTGTTTTAATCTTAGTTGATTTTAAAAAGTCAAACAAAAAAGAAAAATCTTTTTACTAACTCAAAGATGTTAGCTAACTGCTCCCTGCAATAATAAATTAAGAAAGGACCTTAAAATATGGGGTACCTGGGTTGCTCAGTTGGTTAAGCATCTGACTTTGGTTCAGCTCATGATCTCATGGTCTGGGAGTTTGAGCCTCACGTTGGGCTCTGTGCTGGCAGCTCAGAGCCTGGAGACTGCTCTGAATTCTGTGTCTCCCTCTCTCTCAGCCCCTCCCCTGCTCACACTCTCTCTCATTCTGTCTCTCTCAAAATAATAAATAGACATAAAAAAAAGAAAAGACCTTAAAATAGAGACTCCAATCTTAACTACCTTCCCCTTCTGAAAGCTCAGAGATATTGTTGAGGTAAGAACAGGGTGGTTTGGGGAGCCTGGGTGGCTCAGTTAGTTAAGTGTCCAACTTCAGCTTAGATCATGATCTCATGGTTCATGGGTTCAAGCCCCGCATCAGGCTCTGTGCTGACAGCTCAGAGCCTGGAGCCTGCTTTGGATTCTGTGTCTCCCTCTCTCTCTGCCCCTCCCCTACTCATGCTCTGTTTCTCTCTGTCTCAGTAATAAAAAAACATTAAAAAAATTTTTTTTAATGAAAAGAACAGGGTGGTTTGGAAGCATTCAGGAAAAGCACCAAGATTCAGATGGGGTGAACCAAAGTTTGAAGGACCAGGCATCATTAGCCACAAAGATAGATGAGGGCTTTCCTTCCAGGCAGGTTAGCAATTCTGCAGGGAGAGGCGGCCAAGAGCAGCGTGTGGTTTATTATGTGTGAGGATCTGCTCTCATGTTACTGGCAGAGTGACGTTGACTGTGTCACCTAAGGTACTTAGGTTTTGGAGTTTTCACTCAGTTACATACTTAAGATACTGTCCTTTACTTTAGAGTCTTGGGGACTAAAATACATAACTGCTGTAATTTATGCATCACACTGTGTCATAGATTCGTGATTATTTATTTGTTGACATCACTGTTGTTCCAGGAGATGACATGAGATGGGAAGGCGTTGAGTAGCAGGTGGCATAGAGCACTGACACTTATCTGACGTGCAGAGTGCACCGGATGTGCCCCGGGGCAGCACGTCAATATCGCAACACTAAGGTTGTATATTTTGCAGGAAAGTGTGCGTGGGTGGAGTGGCTGAAGAAGAGGACCTGACCCAGGAGTTTAGTTTCTTGGGCTAAACTGAGGCGATTGGATTTCTCCCAGAAGCTATGTGTTAGTCCACTTTGGTGACCATGACTCAATACCACAAGCAGGTGGCTTAAACAATAGAAACTTATTTTCTCACAGTTCTGGAAGCTATATATGTTCATGGTCAAGGTACCATCACTGTTGGTTTCTGGTTTGACCTCTTCCTGGCTTGCAAATGGCCACTTTCTCACTGTGTCTAAGTGGCTTTTTCTCTGCACAGAGACATTCTCAGGTGTCTCTTCTTCTTTTTTAACGAGAGAACAATGCCCATAAGCGGAAGTGGGGGGGGGGAGAGAATCCCAAGCAGGCTCCATGCTGAGCATGGAACCTGATGCAGGGCTCAATCTCACAACTGTGAGATCATGACCTGAGCTGAAATCAAGCATTGAACAACTGGGGGCACCTGGGTGGCTCAGTTGGTTAAGTGTCCAACTTCAGCTCAGGTCATGATCTCGTGGTTGATGGGTTCTAGCCCTGCATCAGGCTCTGTGCTGACAGCTCAGAGCCTGGAGCCAGCTTCAGATTCTGTCCCCATCTCTATCTGCCTCTTCCCTGTTCATGCTCTGTCTCTCCCTCTCTCTCTTAAGTATAAATAAAACATTATAGGGGCACCTGAGTGGCTCAGTCAGTTAAGTGTCCAGCTTCAGCTCTGGTCATGATCTCATGTTTCATGGGTTCGAGCCCTGCATCAGGCTCTGTGCTGACAGCTAGCTCAGAGCCTGGAGCCTGCTTCAGATTCTGTGTCTCCCTCTCTCTCTGACCCTCCCCTACTTGCACTGTCTCTCTCTGTCTCTCAAAAATAAATAAAAGACATAAAAATTTTTTAAATAAATAAATAAATAAAACATTAAAAAATTAAAAAGTCTAGCCATCCAGGTGCCCCCTTCCATCTTCTTATAAGGACACCAGTTCTATTGGATCTGGATCCCAACTTTCTGACCTTATTTAACCTTAATTGCCTCCTTTAAAGGCCCATCTTCAAATCCAGTCATATTGTAAGTTAAGGCTTCAATACATGAATGTTTGGGGACACAATTCAGTGCTCCCCCCCACTGAGGGGCTATAAAAACGAGAGTAACATGATCTTATTTGCCTTTCACTTAACTCAGTCCCAGAGGTGGAGAGTGGGTAGAGACCAGAGATCATCACAGTGATGGACTCTTGCAGGAAGTAGATGGAATGGCTGCAGTGTGGGGTGGAGAGGGAAGCACAGAGAATTAGTGAGGGGATGACCTACAGGACATGGTGACTGACTGGAGGGACAGGGAAGGAAGGGCAGTGAAAGGAGGAGGCACAGAGAGCTCAGAGACTCCAGACTTGGGGAGGGACTGTGCTCAGCACCGAGGAGAGGTGGGTAGCAATGATGTGTCCAGTCTTAGGCATATGGAGTTTGAGGGGCTAGGGGCACCTGGGTGGAGGTGTCCAGGAGCTGGACACTGCAGACAGCCAGGCTGGAATGTGAGACAGAGACAGTCTCAGTAGCAGATTTCAAGTGCAGTCAAAACTCGCCTGAGCATCTATTCTGGACTGAAAATAGCCACACCCTGCCCTGCCAACCTTCTAGTCACAAATGTGAAAACCTCAAACACCAACAGCCTAGCAGAGACAACACCTTAGCCTATTTCTAGTTTGTTTTTCCAGTTCGAGGTGCCTCATCCCTCCCACCCCTCTTCTTCTACCCCACCATGCCTTTCATTTCCAACCCCCCGCCTCCGTGAGCTTCTCTCCTGGGCCAGCCCACCAGCCTCTCTCCGCCGCTCCTTGGACTACTCCTTGCCTTCTTTCTCCTGCCCCTGCACGTCTCTACCTTGAGTTCCATCTGCATCTTATCTCCTCCCTAAGGACACACATCTCCTCTCCTTGTTTTCTTCCTGTCCTGCTGACCCCATAATGTGGATCCCTTCCAAGGGGGCCTCCTCACAGCTGCCCCCCTTGCTGCAGGTGTGTTTGCCACATCTCCCCATTCGGCACTGCCCCTCTTCTCTCTGTTGGCCCTCAGCCTGCCTGGACTCTTTCCCTCCCGGCTAGTGCCTCCTTCTCCCCTGAAACACAGGAGACTTTGATGCAAGACCAGCTGCCGGTGCAGTAGAGCACAGAGCCCGGCCAGAAGGAACCTAGGTCTTTGAAGGCAAAGGGAGCTACCCGAAGCCAAAGGCGGTGGTGCAGTAGCTAAAGCAGATGAGGAGCTGATCTTCTGACTCTCTGTCCAGAACTCATCCTGAGACACTGCCAATTAACACCATAGGTGTCTAAGACCAGGCAGGCCTCAACTCTCTCACCTCAGCTTGGCATTTGCTGCTGCCCTGGGGTCCTCTTCATCATCTCCTGATGCCCCATCGCCGTCCCCACCCCCAGGATAATGCTGCAAAGCTCTCCCAGGCCTGGAGCCCTGCTCTGCTCTCTGGCTGTGCAGCATCCTGGTCCCCACCTGGCCCGTTCCACACCTGGTTGAGGGTTTTGAAGGGACTTGTGTTCAGGGAGGTCAGCTCAACCATCCTGGAGTCCACTCAGCCCAGCACTGCTCTACCCGGGGTCTCCAGAAAGCAGCGCTCCAGTCTCTCACAGAGAGGAGGCCGCCTAAAGGAACGAATCGCTAAACACCGGGCAGCGGGGAGCCTGGAAACACTGAAAAGACCGGGGCTTCCTCTTCCTCTTCCTCACATCTCTAAAAGGACTCCCCCTAAAGAGATCCAACTCCTTCCCTTAGGCCGGCATTGTAGGGGGTTCCTTGTGGGAATGTTGACCATGTTTTCACACAGCCCTCTGGGGCGAAGATGAAGGGTCCCCAGGGTCCCAGCTGGATCCGGGGTAGATGCCCTAGGGCAGAGCTATCTGGGGCAGCAGGCCCACCAGCTGTCACAGAAGATGGGAGCCCGGAGGTCCCTGGTCCTGGGGGTGGAGCTCCTGGGGGATTCTCTCTGGGATCTTCTTTCCCATCTATCCCTAAACCAACAATAACAGGACTTTGAAGAAGGCCATCTCTATTTCCCCCAAATTACCGATTAGGGCCCAGACTAGGAAACAAGATGCTAAGTATCCCGTATCCTAGACAGTGATAGCTGGAACCTGACACCCTCCCCAAAGAGAGCTTGAAATACTTGAAATAGCTCTGCAACTGGCCTCCGTTCCCCATTCCAATCCGTTAAGGAAGGCTGGGGAAGAGAGAGGAGAGAGAGGGCCTGGAATCACTGCAGTCCTTCTTTCCCTCTTTGTGAAGCCAGAGAAGCAGGGAGACTCAGAGAGAACTGCTTCTGGAGACTTAGGCCAGCTGCAGGCCTGACACTGCATTTTGCAACCGGATATCTGTGATGAAGAAGACTTGCAGGGGAGAGGCGGGAGAGAGGCAGCGCCCAGACAGGAGGCACTGAGGCTCACCCTGCACCGGAGCAATGATGCATGCGTTTCCCATGGGTGAAGGGACACCCCAGAAGGGAGCCAAGCACGAGCTATGTCACAGATACAAAACCAAAGGCAGGCTCCTTAGAACGAAGTGGGCTTGGGCAGCCATGGTGTGGGGAAGTGCAGAGGAGGCCAAGTAAGGGCTGATTTCCCGCAGAAAGGCCCTATGCGGTGGGGGGGCCCCACTCTAGGGCCTGCCTTGGGCCCCCTACAAGAGCCAGCATTGGGGCACCTCCCACACGGCTAACCTGAGAAGCCTCCACAGTGAAGAGAGGGGAACACGACTGTTGTCACAATTCCCGCTCCCTCCACAGCCCCCTCCCTCGGAAGAGCTGAGCCCTGAGAAGGAACAAGAGGGGTTGCCTCAGAGCCTGACTGTAGCCCTGATCTCCTCCCAGCAGTCAGGGTGCCTGCTCAGGACGGTGCCAGGGCAGGGGGCTGGGGTGGGGGAGAAGGCTCTAGAGCAAGCTGGAGATTGAAGTCCGTAACGGGCAGAACTGAGCTTATAAAGAAGCGAAGTAGCCAGGAGGTGGTCGTGAGGGGCCACTGCACCATGGAAGGAAGGTACAGAAAACAGTGACCACAGAGGAAACGGCCTTCACGTTTGTCTCCAGGCTCCTGAGGTTCCTCAAGCAACTGTTGTCCCCCAGTCACCTGGGTCTCCCGACCCTCTCTGAGGTCCCAAGCACGACAGAGCCTCAGTCATAAGCTGCAGCTTCTCGTTGGGCGTGGAGAGCTCCCAAGAGGGAAGGTGCACTCACACTGTACATAAATGCGATCTGTCAGAGCAATGGACATAAAATGCACCCCGTAAACTCTGAAAAACAAGTCCCGGGGCGCCTGAGTGGCTCAGTCCGTTGAGCGTCTGACTCTTGATTTCAGCTCAGGTCAGGATCCCAGGGTCGTGGGATTGAGCCCTGCATGGGGTTCCGCACTGAGCATGGAACCTGCTTAAAATTCTCTCTCTCTCTCTCTCTCTCTCTCTCTCTCTCTCTCTTTCTCTCTCTCTCTCTCCCTCCCCCCCCCGCCCTTCTCTCCCACACACATGCTCACTCTCTGAAATTAAAAAAAAAAAAAAAAAGGCAAGTCCTTTTGTTCTTGGACAATGTAGGAGTTGCAACTTTTTAATCAACAGAAAAGAAAACACAAAGATAATCTACACTGTGGTAGTCCCCAGAGTTGTTCGCTAAATATTTCTAATTCTACTCTGGGCACCTAACAGCAAGCACGGGCGTATTTAGTGGCAGGCATATAATCGAAGTCATGACCCTTCTCTGTACAAATTCATGGAAGTCACACCAAGGGGACTCATGGCCTAGGCTGTGGGGGTGAGGGCTTGATTTGGTGGCACTGCACGAAGAAGGTCAAGTTTCACGTCCCCACCTGAACAATGAGTAAAAAGGCAAGTGCCACAGGGCAGACAATGGGAGTGCCACAAAGGTCTTCAGCCTCACTTGTGGCCTTGCGTGGGTCATTAGGGAACTTGGGAGTAAATGGTCAGATGACCAGCCTGCCTTGCTCTCAGGGTTTTTCTATAAGGTGGTGGGTGCTGCCAGCTTCCCAGCATCCCCCCCCAGCCCCCAGAGAACCAGGAGTCTGTGCCCATCCAGAGCCCCTCCTCTGATGGTAGTACAGGTCCACATCCTGACTGAAAACGTCCCCAGTACTCCCCTCCCCACAGAGGCTAGGCATGGCTCAGGAGCCTCTTGGTGGAGGAAGAAATAGGGATCTATCTTTCCCTTGATGGTCCTTCTGTCCTCGGAGAAAGCAGAGGAAGGCTGACTGGGGCTGTAGGCTGGTCCTGCACCCAGGTGTGAGCTCAGACCTGTCCTCTCCCATGTCACACTTGGTGTCTCTGCTGGAGGCTAGGTCTGCCCCAAGTCTCCCACTGACATCCTGCGTGGCCAAATCCCCCCTTATTTCTCTCCCCCAAACCCCTGAAGCCCAAGATAGGCCTCTGCAAACCAGTGGGCTTTTAATGAGACTCTAAACTGCTCAGAGAGGGGCGCCAGGGTGGCTCAGTTCGTTAAGCATCTGACTTCAGCTCAGGTCATGATCTCGCAGCTCGTGAGTTCAAGCCCCCAGTCAGGCTCTGTGCTGGCACAGAGCCTGGAGCCTGCTTTGGATTCTGTGTCTTGCTCTCTCTCTACCGCTTCCCTGCTTACTGTCTCTCAACCTCAAAAATAAACATACATTACAAAAATTAAAAAAAATACAACTTCTCAGAGAAAAACTGCACTCACAGTTGAATGCAAGCACCTGGGGTCTGAGCTGGACGGGAGGGAAAAGGTTACTATTCTAGCCCCTCAAGGAAGGGAGCCAGTGGTGGGCAGAAAATCTGAGTGGGTGCCACCGGCAAGTCACTGGACTCTCAAGTCTGAATCCTGTGAAATGGGGACAAAGACGCGTGGCATTAAATATTACAGGGTCTGTAGACATGGGGAGTGCAGGAGCCTGGAGTGAGCCTGGAGACACAGCGTCAGCACTAAATCTGTGTGACGACATTCAAGGTCCTAGACTCTTTCCCAGGAACACTTGGCTGCAGAAACGGTTAGGGGAGAATTTTCAGGAGGAATTATTCTCTGTTCACCAGCAAAGGACAAAGGGGTGGAGTGGGGCAAAAGAAATCTTGGGAAGGTTCTCAGAGGGTGGTGGGGAAGCCATTTCCAGGCACAGCTGTGCATGGGGAGAGGGGGCGAAAGGAAGAGATGCCAATAGCATCGGAGAGAATCCAGAGCCTCACCATGGCTGCCAAGCCCCACCCTGGAGCCCTCTGGCTGTGAACCAGACCTGCAGCCTCGACCTGAATATGTACCCCCATAAAATTGGGGCAGAGATGGCATGAACCCCTTTGGGGGCTGCACCCTGTCCACAGTTGCTTCCCACCTGGGGTGGGAATTATGAGATGGGGATTATGGCCGATGTGCCCACCTCCACCAGCCTGAAGCCACGGAGGGGGCTTACCCCCTAGCCCCACCCCCAAGGCACTGCCAGCAACTTTCACTGCGTCCCACTGAGGGTTTGTGGTGGCAGCTGTCTGGGGAGGTAGAGGGAGAACCAGAAATCACAAACATGGCAGGCGAGGGCCAAAGGAATCACGGCAAAGCGCAGGGACACCTCGTAGCCACTCGAAAGTTCCCTTGGTTCCCGAGTTGGACAACTCGGACTTAAGAGTGAGGGAAAACACCAAACATTGAAGAGAAAGAAACCTTTCCATCAGAGGAAGCCACCCAAAGAAAGAGACAACAGCTACCAAGGTTTACCCATTTTTATTTTTTATAAAACAAGCTACAAATAGTCTCCCCCCCCAACAAAGGCAAGTCACACAACACTGCCTACACGTGTGTGAGAGAAGATGGCAGCATTGAACTTCCACAAGGAGGCGCCCTCTCTTTCATGCTTCCTTCAGGCCTGGGAAAGGGCCTCCAGGAAGGTCCATCTACACACCGAGTCCTCTGGTCCAGACCAATGGGGGTGGGGGGTTCCCTTTCCTCCTTACCATGTTGGAATGGTGCCTCCAGTCACCCCTGAGACACCTTCCAGGACTCACTCCGTGATAGCAAGAACCTTCTCTAGCATGTCCCGAGAAGGCTGTACTCCCCTCACCAGGCCCTCCCTGAGCAGGCCCTGGAGTGGGCTGGTGCTCTACCGTGCCAATGCCTTCCAGACCCAAAATGGGATACACCATCTGCCGCGGCAGGTGCGCTTATGGGAGTGCTGGCTTGGATATGTGAAGAGGCCAGATCTCCGAGAGCAATCCAATAGGGGCATCAGTCTTGGGCTACCTGCCTTCCTCCGACGCCACCGTGGCCGCTCATGGGAAGAGATGCTAGGTGTCACTTGTTGCTCTCTGACCGTTGTCTGAATGGGCGCAGCCACAGGGGCAGAGGAAGGCTGGACGGCCCACAATGGAATCCCAGTAAAATGTGTGCAGAACACTAGGTCTGGATTCCCCCTAGCTGGGTTATTATCCCCGCACTTCCAAAGGAGGCAGTGGCAGGAGGCCCAAGATCAGTTTCACTCTGGAATTGGCCTTGAGCATGGGAGCCCTAAGAAGCATTTGAAAAAACAGGAAGAACCTCAGTATTGGGTAAAAAAACAAAGAAACCACTGAGTTACCAATAAGTTAACTCACCGAGCTCCCCACTCCTCAGTGTGGTGACCACTGAGGACAGGGTGGCAGAGGAGACAGAGAGGGATGGGAGGCCCCAGTCTGATCTTGCTGCTGAGAGAGTCTGTCACGGGAAGCCTCACTCGTGCATTTGCCGGAGGCTGGCCCTGCACTCATCAGTGTGGGCCTTTTGTCCTCTTCTCTCCACTGCTTAAACGTCAAAAATCTACTAAATAGAAGGCCCCACTGTGTGTCTTTTTCTTCTTTGCCTCCCCTCTCATGCTTTAAAGAGTAGATGCTATACGTGGGTGAAAATGTTTCAAGCGGCCTAATGCAAATCATCTGAGGATCGTTTGCTCAGTGGGTCACGAGGATATGCGTGCACCCAGAGACAGAGTCTGGGCCGCCTGATGGTCTGCAGAGCAGGAACACGTCGGCAGGGGGGAACTGGTGCCAGTGCTGGCTCTTGCCTGCCCTCCAGGGGCTACTCCTACCAACCCCCCCCCGCCCCCCGCCCGACCTCGCTTGGGAAAGCCAGCCTCCCAGTGACTTGCAAGATCTGACATCTAAAGCAAGGGGCAGTGCCCTCCTCCCACCAGAAAGGACCCCATGGAGTCAACAGTATGATCACAGGGCTCCCGTCCACCCCACACAGGGGTCGGTCCCCGGGGTGGCTGGGGATGCAGTTCTGGGTTCCAGGAAGCTGGGCCGTGTGTCCAGAGCCCCACAACGAGAGCAGGGAAGGGGGTGGAATAAACAAACAGCAATGCCAACACCTGTACAAAAGAACTATACAATTTACATATATATTTATGTACAGTATATAAATCTCTTTCTTCTCAGTCCCAGCAACAAACACCCTGACCCCCCCCAAAAAAAGCCCCTCGAAGTTGTCAGTAGCAGATCCAAAAACGTACAATAAGAGAGAGAATCAACAGTCTTTTTTCCTTTCCTTTTCCCACTGTGGTAGTAGATACTGGTGTTTAAAAATGAAACCAAAAAGAAAACGCGCAAATGAGAGTTATCGAAAGTGCAAACACAGTGGGCACCACTTATGTTACATGGGATGTGGCTGGGCGGGGGGTGGGGGGTGGGATTGGCGAAGGTTAGGTGTCAGACGGCATCGGATGGTCCGTCCTGCCTCCCTGGTCTCTCCACCTGCCCTTTGGTTTTCCACTCCTTAGACAAGGCGTCCTACTGGGAAGGGGAAGAAGCAAGGAGTTAGAGGTAGCTTTACGAGGAACCCAGCGATACACATCAATTTCCTCACAAGAGCGGGCTATCAGCCTGCTGTTAATTATGGGCTGGCTGGGGCACAGGTGGCCTAGACTCGCAGAGAAGCCCACGTTTTACCAGCCCATCTTTGCCACCACGGGGCACCCCAGTGGGCAAGTGAAACAAGTTTGGCATTCTAGAGAATCAGGCTTTGCTGAGGAAGCAGAGCTGGGGTGGGGGTGGGGGTGTGCTCTGGATAAACCGAATTACTCCCAGATGCCAGTCCTTCAAGCTGGGAGTGGCAGGGGGGTGGGCTTACAGGTGGGGACAGGACCCTTGTCGGGCTAACCAATCTTTATCTTGTGTTCTCAGAAAAAGAAAAAAAAAAACGGAAAAAAAATTGAAAATGGGAGCCGAAGTTATGTGGCCACTTCCCCCACTCTTGCCGTACTTCCAATGCTGCATTTAGGGGGCCCGTGGCAGGGACCCCAAAAAGAAGACAACTTACTGAATCGGTTTGGACCTGCTCATTTTCTGTGGGGGAGCTGCCAACACTACCACCTGCAACAAATAGGAACGTATGACACTCAAGTGCCCTCGGCCACGAGATCCTGTGTGCCTGAGTGCCTGTTCCCCCCCACCCCCTGAATGAAGAATGGACTCGAGAAAGGACCAGAGGTTGTGTGCCCATGCTTCTTGTTCTGTGGGTGTTAACGGCCCTCTTGGGCCTGGGTGAACCCACACCTGTCCAGCACCTTTAAACAGAGTCCCTTTTCTAATGGTTTTATTTTTTTTATTTTTGACAGAGAGAGAGAGAGAGAGAGCGCGCGTGCGCGCGAGCAAATGAGCAGGGGAGGGTCAGAGAGAGAGGGAGATACAGAATCTGAAGCAGGCTCCAGGCTCTGAGCTGTCAGCACAGGGCCTGATGCGGGGCTCAAACCCACAGACTGTGAGATCATGACCGGAGCCGAAGTCGGACGCTCAACTGACTGAGCCACCCAGGCTCCCTGCAGTCCCTTTTCTAAAAGGCCAGGCCCTCGTTGGGATACCTCTCTGAAATCTCCTCAACTGAGAAGGGCTTTGGTGCTGATGGACTTTTGGACAACCTTCGTGGGTCCTGGTTCTCCAAGTCACAGAACATCAGGGTTGAGGGAATCTTGGTGGTGACCACTGGTCCAGCCTCATCATCTGGAAACTGAGGCTTGCAGCAAGTGAGTGACTTAGCCAAGGCCCACGTCTCCCTTGGCTAATGCCCACTCTGCCCATAGGGTGCTGATGGGTCTTGGAGGCTTCTGCAGGGCCCAGGTCTTCTCAAGGAGGGGTGGCAGCTGAGAGGCAGAGGTACCAAGAACTGGGCCAGCTCTGTGTGACCCCTGGAGGCCATGTGACTTTGTGCATGTACCTTAACCCCCCTGGGTCAGTCTACAGAATGGGAATTGGGGCCACAGCTGGGCTGCCTCTGCTCAGCCTCCAACAGGACTGCCTTGAGGGGCTGAATGGATTCGTGATGTGGAGAAAGGGCTTTGAGGAGCATGAAGTGCTGAGGGGGCCCACGCCCACCTGTCTGGTCATGGGAACCCCAGCTCAATGGCCCTGCCCCCAGTCAAGCTAACATTCCTAAGCCCTGAACAAGTGACACAAGCCAGGGCAGGGTGGGGTGCGGGGTAGGTGCTGGTATGTCTGATTTCACAGATGAGGAAACCAGCCGGGAAAGGGAGTGGTGGGCCTGGGGCAGGCAGGTGGGCAGTGATAGGATCCCACCTGCTCCGAATCCCATCACTCGTCCGCCAGGCCCAGCAGCGGCTTCTCTCAGGGGTGAGCAAAAAGATTCACAGAGAAAGAGGGCCCTCCAGTTATGCCACCTGCTGAGCTGAGAAATAGACCTCAGTGGTCTCACCGACAGGAAACTGCAGGGGCCCCACTGGCCCACCCTTAGCGGTGGAAGGGGGACCTGATCAATCCCCAGAGACTTCAGAGGTCTCTCTCTCTCCCTCTCTCTCTCTACTAGGGGCCCCCATCTGTCTGGCCCACCCATAGTGGTGGAAGGGGGAGCTCATCACTCCCTGGAGACCTCAGTGGTCTCATCCGTAGAAATTCTGTGGGAGGGAGTGTAATAACCTCCGGTGTGTATGTGACTGTGAAGGTGCAACTTGGTCTGGTGTGTCTGCCGAGTTCGATTCTGTGGCTCCACCGGTGGGCGCCGTTAAGGTCCCCAGAAGCCTCCAGAGTCTGAGTGGGCCCATCTGTGAGTCTGTGGTGAATGGCATACAGCTGGCGGCATTGAAATGGTTTCTGATCGTTAAGTCACAAAGCTGAGCTGGCTATAGCTAAGCGTCACCTAAGTTCCTTCGGGACACGGTCTCCTCATTAGAGGGGGCACCCCTACCCCTTTGTCTGTCTTTGCAACACTGCCTCCCAGGAACATTATGGCACTGGGACAGAGCAAACCCACAGTTCTTGAAACTATGATTGAGAACTTGAGAAGGGATTTTCGGAAGACTATGGAATTAAGATGATTCCCAGCAAATTAAGGACCCTATGTAAGCAGTATCCAGCCCTGGCTTGTGGAGGCTTCCAGCACGAATCCTTTACCTAAATCACATCACTTCCTCCTCGGGGTAGTTTTATATGATTGTTATAAAATGTCCACATTGTCTGCATTTTATGATGGTGGAACTGAAGCTTGGAGATGACCCAGAGTTTAGGTGGTGAAGCAAAATCAGACCTGGCTACCTTTTCCCAGAACCATGCTTTAACCACCGAGGAGGGCCTGGGAGAGAAAAAGCCAGAACCCAGGGCAGGCGGCATCCTTGGGCAATTCCAAGGGAGGGCTGGGATTTTTCCACAAGTGGGGGAACTAGTCTCCACTCTGCCGGCCTCACAGGCGACAATAATCCTGAGGAAGGATGTTTTCTAAACTGGGAAAAGTGCGGTCCCTCAGACCCAAAGCTGTACTGGCCCCTAAGCTGCATGCACTCCCCCAGCCCCCGGGGAAAGCCCCCCACCTGGCCTGCAAGCCTCTCTCAGGCCACCAGAGGGCACCGCATGACACCAGATGACCAACGCAGGGGCTCATTCCCCACATACCTTCTGCCCAAGTGACTTTTCTGCGCTCTCCAGAGCAGAGTGACCCAGGACGCTGTCTTGAGCCCCTGGGTGTGTTCCTTCACTACTACCGATTTCTTTTGCGTGTTCACCACGAACCAGGTCACTGGGCTAAGCTCCTCACTTGCACCATCCTGTTAAATCTTCACACCCAATCTATGAGGTAGATACTATCATCTCCATTTTGCAGATGACAAAACTGAGGCTCAGAGATTATGGAGCAAGCAAGTGGCAGGGCTGGGATAAAAGCCAGGTCAGTCCGCCCTCAGAGCCTCTGCTCTTACCCCTGCCTCCCGCCCCATCTCCCCCCTGCCTCTCACTAAAGCTTCCTTCTCCTGTAGGCACTGCCTGCTTGGAAGCAATGGGTCTCCCCTCCTGAGTTTGTTGGTGGCAGCCTCTACTCCTGCTCATGCCATCCAAGGTGGGCCTGCTCCCCTACTTTTCCACACTTGCCACTGGTTTTTTCTCCCTTGGCCTTCCTCAGGCAAGCAAGACTGGCGTGCTCACACAGGGACCACCTTCCAACACTCTGAGGTCCTTCTCATGGAGGGGACAGCATTCTGGCCTGGGTATCCTGAGGCTGGGTCCAAGGGCCAGCAATGCTGCATGTGCCCTCTGACCTCGAGCAAAGTGCTAATCCTCTCTAGGCTCGTCTAGACTCCTAGTGTAGATTCCTGCAAAACGAGTTGAGGACGTGCACCCACAGAGATGTGCTCATATATGTCCTCAGACATACATACACACAAACACAGAGAGACACACGAACAGACATGCACACATGCATGCACATGCACAGACCATGTGCACACATAGGTGCACACAGACACACGCATACACATACAGACATGCTCATAGGGACATGCATGGACACGCCTATGCACGACACACGCACCCTAGCCATACTTTCAACCAGGCAGCGCGTTTGGGGGTCAACGGCAGCCCCAGAGCTTTCAGGCCTCTCCTGTCCCACTTCCGGGGCGAAGAGCTCAGGACAGGGGTCAAAGGTGTTGGGCGTGGAAGGATGGCGGCTGCACTCTGGGGGCCCCCCTGGGCAAAGCTATGAGGGTGGCTTGAAACTAAAGCCCGTCCTCAGCTGAGTCTGTTGAGAAGGAGGGGTGCTCCCTAAATATCACAGTCCAGGTGACAGTTTTCCTGGGTGCTTCCCTCAGGCCCTGTGTATGAGCCAGAGTTGGCAGATACCTGGGGCTTGGCAAGGCTTCCAAGAAAGGCTAGGAAGCCCCTCTCTGCTCTGTGGCCAAGAGGTTACCACACTGGGTCTCCACTTGGCATCTGTGTGCTGCGTAGACCAGAGGGGACTGAGGGCAGAGTCATTACAGACCCCTGTGGGTCCATCCCTCCTCAGTCCTTACATGCTCCTGGGTGGGCCTCGGGTCTACACCAACACTGGGTGGTCTCTTTCCAATACTGGTCCTCTGCCTATGCTCTGGAAAATGGGCACAAACCCCACGAATGTCAAAGAGTGATGTTAGCACAGGGGCAAGCCCCCAATCCATTCATTCACTCGTCTGACAAGGATCTGATGGCGCCATGCACTGTGCTGGGCGTTAGACCTGGGGTAACTCAATCCAGGGCTCTGTTGCAGGGGGTGTCAGAAAAGCCACCCACAGTACAGTGTGAGAAGTGCTGCTGACCAAGTCAATAGTCTTAAGAATAGTAACGTTGAACTTGGATTCAGGGCCTTCATTGTCTCAGGCACTGTGATAAATGTTTTCACTCACTGTCCCTCTGGGTCAGCACAACAGTCCTATGAGGTAGATACCATGGTTGTTCACATTTTACAGATGAAGAAACTAAAATCCAGAGTAATTGTGTGATTTGTATTTGGTGAAGGAGCCAGTCTGTGGCAGAGGCAGGGTTTGAGCCAGGACATTGCACTGTGTCCTGGGGACTCAGAGTACGATGGGAACACAGAGAGACGTCGTCAATCAGACAGGAGTGCCCAGAGCCATGAGCTCACTCGCCCAGGGTCACACACCCCAGAGTCAGGGCCAGAACCAGCTACGGAAGGGGCATCCTGAGACAGGGTACCTGGAGGTCATTCATCCGCTTCTGTGCTATCCTTTGTGTTCACTGAGGGTTATGAGCCAGGAAAAGCTCTTATGTTTTCTCCCTGGGCAATCTCAGCTTTCTTCAAAGCTTCCGTTTCAAGTAAATTGGTGTCATCCAGATTGGCATCTTCAACCCCAACCCTTCTCCTGCACTAGAGACCCACTCATCCTTCACACGCACCCAACTTGACATGTCCAATCCATACTGGCTGTCTTTCCCATCCCCCTACACCTGCTCTGTTCTTCCATGTTGCCCAACTCGGTGCCCAACAGACCACCCTCCAGGTGCCCAAAGCAACCACCATCCCTATATCCTGTGGTTCTAGCATTCTCGAAGCCACTCACTTCCCTTCACTCCCACTGTGCTTTCATTGACTCGAGCCTCTGTCACCTCCTGCCACAGCCTCCTGGGGACCTTGCCTTGCTCATGTGCTATCCATTTCCCAGGATGCACTTTTGAAGAAAAAAACCAATCCTATCCTTTCTTGGACTGAACCCCTTCAGTAGCTCTCCACTGCGCTTATGAAGTTGAAACTGTCTTCTTACCTCCTGTCACCCCTCCAGCTCCTGCCATCTTTAAGTACGCATTTCGGTCCCACTAACATCTTTCAGTTCCTCTGAAATTGTTCCTCACCTCTACATCTTCACTGTAAGCTGTAGCTCAGAACACTCCTCCCTCTGCTGACCCCTTGCCTCGGCCATCTCCTACCCATTCCTCAGGTATCGGTGTAGATCAGGGGCTTGCAAACTCATCTGTAAAGGACTAGGTAGTAGATATTTTAGGCCCTGCAGGCCATGTGCAGTCTATTATGTATTCTTCTTCTTTGAAAATTACATCCCTTGAAAAATATAAAAACCATCCTTGGATCACAAGCCATGCAAAAATAGGCCATAGACGAGATTGAGCCTGTGGCCCATGGCTGGTTTAGACATCGCTTCCTTCACAAAGTTTTTCAAGGCTGTCTGCCCCGAGCTAATTTAAGGGTCCCTACATATATTCCTACAGCACTCTGCACTTGCTCTATCCTGACAGAGATTATTAGGTTTCCACCAGAATCCATATTCTCCTCCTCTTCCTGGGCTCCCAGCCTTCCTTATGATTGGCTGTGATCTGGTGGTAGTTCCAACCACTATGAACTATGAGAGGTAATGTGTGTCACTTCCTGGACTGGAGCATAACCCCAGCCCCTCCCCACGTGCACTCCTCCATGCTTTCCTCCATCTGGTTGACTTAGAATGGAAACACCACCCCAGGGTGACCTTGGAAGCCACCTAGTAAAGATGGCAGAGTCGTTTGTAGCCAAGATAGATCTCAGAGTGACTGCACACAACAATCTCCATACCTATTCCTCCCCTTGCATGTGTGCACACACACGCATGCACCATGACCTGGAATCATGCTGAACTATTACATGGGCAAGATGAACAAATCTCTCCTGTGTGGAGCCATTACATGTATAGGTCTCCTTGTCACTGCAGCCTGGCCTATCCTAACACACTCTCTTGGCACTTACCACAATGTACATAAATATTTTAAGATCTATGTCCTCAGTAGGCTGTGGAAGGACAGGGACCTTATCTCTCAACAGTACCAGGCATCCAGCATAAAGCATAACACATTCTTCATAAGCAGCAGAATAAATGAGCACCTGGGAACCCATCTACTGAGGGAGCCCGCGGTCCCTGTGCCTGGGTGGGGCAAGCACTGGAAGGCCAGGGGCACCAGAGTGAGCACTCACCTTCTTTGCTAACACCCAGGCACCCCTTCAGCTCAGGCAGTGAGATGACCTTGTCCTTGTTCAGGTCACAGTAGTCGGTAAAACGCCGGGCACACTTCTTGGGCTTGGCTTTCTTCTTCACGTAACGCTTGAAGGGCTTCATCTCCCGCTTGTTAATGTCATTGCTGCTGTTGCTGTCCAACTGGCTGAAGTACCAGTGCACCACTCGCTCCTCCAGGGTGTGGCTGGGATCTGGTTCTGAAAACCTGGGCCACAGGCAGACACCCCCACCCCCACCCCGGAGAGCACCAGTCAGAATTCTGCAGGAGCCATCGGCCCAGCTGCACGTCTCTCCCATGGGGTCAGATGCCGGGGTGCCTGTGCTGAGCTGCCAGCAGTCAGGTAGCAGAGGCTCTTCCGAGCCAAAGACCTCCCAGCCCCACTCGGCCTGCAGCAGAATTAAGCCATCCTCTCCAGCTAGACTCTTGAGACTGGATAATTTAGGTCTTGGGGGTCCCTGAGTAGGTCACCTTGCTTACACGAACCTGCCTCATCCTCTACCATAGCCAGGAATGTTCTTCATTAAGATGGGTGCTGAAGATACATTGAAAGGATTTAATTCACCTGAGTAAACCACAGCTGGGATCCACGTGGCCCTCCTGGCCTGAGGTTCATCGCCAGACAAGCTGCGGTTCACACATGAACGTGTCCACTCAATGAATGTGACTCTGGGAAAGGGTGATTTGAGGGTGCACACACACCTAACACCAGGCCAGGTCCTGGGAGGCATTGCTCCTGGCCTCAAAGTGCTCAGTGTCTTGGGAAGACTGAGCCAAATACGTTGAAATCAGACAGTGACAATTCAGTGGGAAGTTCCCATGGCCCGTCACTGTTGGGCATCAAGTGCGGTAGGAATTGAGAGAAGACAGTTGTGATGGACACAAACTGAGCAAGTCTAAAATTGGCAGGTCCCAGACCAACTAAGGGTAAGTCTCTCCATACAGAAGTTTTAAGTCTGGAAGTCTGGGATGGATCTAGGAAACCACATGTATCCTAGAACCCCGAGGCTTGCTTAGAAATACCAGACTATAGCAACCAAGAAGGCTTCCTGGTGTCAAGGTGCACAGTAATGGCCATGTCTGACACAGTCCACGTATGCATAGTAGACTACATCTGCCAAGCAGAAACTGTATCTGGCAAGAAAAATATTCACGGCACTTGCCAACACCTTGGAGTTCTTCTCTGAGGTTTGCCGAGTTTTCCAGAAGGGAGGGGACCATCTCTGACTCCACCCCTGTGAACGAGCCAGCAAACTCCCTTTCCCATCCCCAAGTGACCTCGATGTTTAGGGAAAAAGAAGTTGCATTACCAAACAAAGCCAAGTATCCCTGCTAAATGCCCATTCCTAATTAAGTGGATTGCAGTCTTGGGCAGCGATCTCCCCCTGCCCCCCCGGGCACCCTGGGCTGATTTCAAGACAGTACAATTAGTGGGTCTGCCAGCAGGACGTCATCTGGACAGGTTTACTGCAGGGAGTACCTGGGGAAGGTGTGAGGGACCATCCGCCCCTGGCTCTTTGGGAATCTGCCTCGTCTGTCATGGAAAGCAGGCTCTTCTGGGTCTTTGAAACAGGCATAGAGTTATTCATTGTGGAGCTCAGATTTTCATTTCAGCTAGTATATGGTGTTTTGGTGTTTCAGAGCTCCCTCTATTAAAATAGCACTCACTCCCAAGCCTGCAGGGTACATCAGGTGTGCAGCAGAAAATTCACTATCAAGATGTTTGTGGCGCAGGAGGGAGAGTGGCCAGCTCCCTCTCTGAGCACCCTGCCTCCCTGTGTTTCACTGAATGTGAGGGAGGGCCTGAGCTGCGAGGACAGCCCAGAGGAGCCCCAAGGGAGGTGCTCCAGCTCTTCCCACTGGGGGCTCTCCCTCTGGGCCCCTCCCGCCAGAAACCACGAGAGCCCCATGGCGGCAAAGGCAGATCTTTCTTTAACCTTTAGGGTCAGCATAGCGTCATGTCTACCTAGAGGCTGGAATAATAAAGCCTCAGTCGCTGAGCCGGGAAGGGATGAGGTCATCCCGCCCAGCCGCCCTGCCAGGAGAGGCCCACTGCCTCCGACACGTGTTGCTGGGGCTCCAGCCTGTCCAGTTCTCAGCAACTCCACCGATGGAGCTCCCACGCCATCCTCTGCGCTGGTCCAAAGCAAGAAGCTCTTTTCTCCCTGCTTTACAACCTCTGGTAGTTTCCTCCCGTGGACAGTGGCTATCATTTGGCTTTGCTCCCTCTTCCTCCCTTTCCTTCTGACTCTCCCTCCCTGCCCTGTCTCCCTTGTCCACTTGGTCCTGCCCTCCTCATTCTCAGGAGGGTCTCACAGCCACAACCACTGGCCTGACCTGGCCCTGGAGGTTCCAAGGATATTTGCTTCTCCTGGGAGAAGTCCTCTGAGCACCACTCCGGTCCCACACACCCCCCGCCCCACACACACCCCCGCAAGCAGTGCTTCTGGCTCTGCTGCACCCTCAGCCCGCCCAGTCCTGCCTCTTCCCCCTGCCTCCCCTGCTCACATAGGGTTCCTGCTCCTGATCCCCTTTGACTTCCAGAAACCCACCATCCCATCTCCATTCCTGACAACAGAGCCCAGTTCTACCCATGACGCTGGCAGCACGAGGGTCCTACTTTGGAACCCAATACTTAGTGCTGGCCAAGCTCTAAGTACATTTAAAGTGAGAAATTCTTTTCTTTTCTTTTTTTTTAAGTGAGAATTTCTTAGCCTTGAGGGCTCATGGACCCTTTTGAGAACCTAAACAAAGCTATAGTCTTCTCTGGAAAAGTGCACATGCACATAGTGCTGTGTAGACACAGGGATTAATGGACTCCCGAAACCTCATCCAAGCTCATGGACTCAGGTACCGAAGGAGACTCCAGTCGTGGGTCCAGAACATGGTTTAACCATGAGCTTTCTGGAAGAAGATGGGGTGAGAAAAGGGACGGTAGCTGGAGGGGTTTAGGGATAGTTTCCATGTTTCCAACAAAACATAATAGAAAACTACTGAAGGCATTCAGTTTAAAACTCTGAAAATCGGGTTTCTGCATTTGCTACAACCTTCAGCCCCCACCATAATTCATACAAGATTGAGTTAGGACTGAGCTGTACCGGGAGTCCAAGTTTAGTCGCACCAGCAGTGGGCATGCATGTGCAAAAGAGCTGAGAGGCCTCGATTGGTTACAGAGAAGCTGAGATTTTCCTAGGGGGGTGCCCAATGGGCGGGGCCAAAACGCCTCCTCCAGAGTTTCCAGGAATCTCTCAAGCCCTCTCCATCACAGTGAGACTCCCCAAAACTTACCCCTGCCCTCAATGCCACGCCCCACTGATCCCTCCAGCTCCGTCAGCCTTCTAGAAGTATCCTTTAAAACACTGGGAACCTGCACTTCCAGATCCAGGCTTCCTTCCACTGGCATCAGACCTCCAACCTTTCTCTCACATGTGTACACACACACACACGTGTGTACACACACCCTGCTGGAGATCAGCACAGTTGGAATTCAAATCTGCTCATCAGGCAAGGGCTGGGGACCCTACATCAGAGGGTGCAATGGTCCCTTAAATCACCTAACAGCACTGGTCCATGCCATGGGCCTCCCAACAGGTGAGGTTCCACTCTACGAAAAGGGCTCACTGGGTGTGTAGAGTTTTCCAAGTGTCTTTGGAGATGGTGTGGCAAGTCATGCCCAAATGATACCGAATTCTGGATTTGGGTAAAACAAATCCAAGGACTGGTGTCAGCTGTCTCTGGGCTGTTTTGGTGGCTGTCCTGTTGACTTTGGCCTCCAGGGATGAGGAAACACGCCAGAGCTGGGTCCCTCCCTGGCCACACTGAGTGTTCTCCCGAGTTAAGAGGTGACAGGTGCTGCCCTTCTCCTGCAACACTTTCAGTTTTGCTTCCGCAGCCTCACCCAGCCAGGCCTTGGCTGCAGTGCACAGCGGGAGAGCCAGCCCATTTGCCACAAGAAAACTTGCTTTGGCCAGGATCTTGGGCCTTGTTCTGCCGTCCCAAGCAGTTTTAAGGAAGGTGAGGCGGGACGGTCTGGAAGCACTAGCCAAGCCAAGCAGACCAATTGCGCCCCATCTGGAGTGGGGCCCAAGCCCTGCCAGCTGTGCAGGGGTGTGGGGCTGGGAAACGCCGAGTCAGCCATATTCCAGACTTTGCCTTACAAGGCCATCGACACATAACGGTGTTGGGCAGGAAGGAGGAAGCCACAGTACAGATGGTCTCTCTGTGGGGGACCGCATGAGGGGCCAGAAGGCTCACACAACCCATCCCACCTCACAGGAAAGTTGACTTTCTCTGGGGCGAGATGGAGAGAAAGAAGACTCCCCGACTTGAGAAGATTCTGACAGCTAGGATCACAGAATTCTTCCTTTGGGTCTGATGAATGCTAATGGGTGCCATGGGGTGCGGGGGGTGGGTGCTGATCTAAGGAGCTCACCTCCTAGAGCCCTGGTAGGAAGGACCATGAGGATAATTCAATCAACCTGAAAACCTTCATTGAGAACTGCTATCCTGGAATGATACTTGCAGGCGGCCCCTCCCATGTACTAACCACAGATGTTTCTATGGACACCCCATTCTACTTTGCCTATTCTTAGATTTGGGCAGTGCTGCTTCTCCCTTCGCCCAATCTCCCAAATGAGGCTGGAAGCCCAGAAAAGGAGGCAGACATCTCCCTCCCTGCCATGTCCTATAACTAAGTCTTCAAATCTAAATGCTTTCACTGCTAAAGCTTCACAAAACCATCCCTTCCCCCGCAGCTGTAGTGCGGCTCCTCCTCACCTATCCCTGTGATGGTGGCTGGAACCCTCCCAGCCCGTCTTGCTCTCTTCCCATTCAGCTTCCCTATAGCCTTCAGGACGAGTCTTCAAAAATGCTCATGGGGCACCGGGGTGGCTCAGTCAGTTAAGCGTCTGACTTTGGCTCAGGTCATGATCTCATAGTTCATGAGTTCAAGCCCTGCATTGGGCTCTGTGCTGACAGCTCAGAGCCTGGAACCTGCTTCAGATTCTGTGTCTCCCTCCCTCTCTCTGTTCTTGCCCTGCTCCCACTCTGTCTCTCTCTCTCTGAAAAATAAAGGTTACCAAAAAAATACTCCCCTAATCATGGGTGTCATCCTGCCCTGGTATGAATTACAAGGCCTGGTGTGATCTGGTCTCTGCCCAAATCTATAGCCTCACCTTCTGCCTGACTCCCAGATGTAAGGCATACGGATTACAACTCCTTGCACAGGCCCTGTCTCATGGCCCCCAGGGCCTCTTTGCTCTAGTCCATCTGGGTTGGGGCATTTGTCCTTTGAAGATGTCACTCAGATGAAATATCTCATATATAAAGCCTTCTCCCACATGCCCTCCTGCCCCTGAGGCCCTTTAGCCCTCTCTCTGCCTCTATTACTCCACTGACTTCATAGTGCAATCCTGTGATTATATACCTCTTCTCTCGACCAAATCAGAAGCCCCTCCAGGCTAGGGACCATGCCTTTGTCCCCGTATGTCCCCAGAACCCAACCTGGAGCTTATACCAGGGAAGAATGGAAATGTAAGAGTTTGTGCAAAGCCATAATCTCTAGGCCTGACAGGTGGTAGGTTGGCGGGGTGAGATATGACTTCTTTGCCCCTTCTTCCCACTGGCCCCAGCTGATGTCCAGTTTTAATTGCCAGACCCTGAGAGGATGTAGGAGGGATTGGAGGTGCCTTCCCTGACTTCAGTCTTCTGTGCCTACAATCTCAATTCTGCCTGAATTCAGAGCAGGGGCCAAAACCCAGGAAGCCTGGATTCCCGAATTTTCTTCAATAGCCCTACTCTAGCTGTGCTCTCCACCCTCTAGCTGCCCTGGGCCTTTGCTCTTTCATCATAGAAGACTGCCTGGCCAGAGTCTCTCCACATGCTGCCCCAAGTCTCTTGGGCCCATCCAGGGTGTTAGAGGGACAAAGAAGGATGATGGGGAATTTGATGGCTAGATATGGAATCACAGTCTTTTGGTAGTTGGTGAACCCTCTAATGTAACCTCTGACGTGTGCCAGGATCAAGAGACCTTATCAAAACCTGTCTCCCTGTATCACAGACGGATCTATCCATCTATCTGCCCATCTCTCTAGCTGTTTATTCATTCAGCAAATATTTATCACACCTTTCCTATGTGCCAAGAATTATTCTGAGTTCTAGGAAAACAGCAGGGAAGAAGAGAGACACTGCTCCTTCTCCTTAGAACTTACATTTTCATTAAGTAGGGCGAGCCAGACAATAAATAAACCAGCAAAATACCAGCTAGTGTAAGTGCCTGGCTGAGAAATTAAAAAGAGGTGTGGTGATAGAGGGTGGCTGGCGGCCCCTATACATGGGTTAGCTGCTAAGACGGTGACATTTTAGGTCACAGGAGGATGGGGCCTCATGTTCCAGACTGCAGCAGCAGTTGGCATGGAGGTCCTGGGGCAGGTAGGACCCTGGAGGGCTCTTTGGGGCCCATTTGAGGGACTGAGAAGGACCAGCAGCAGAAGCACAGTGATGGGAGGAAGGACATGGCCAGTGAGACCCTCCTGCAGGGCCAGGTCAGGCGAGAAATTCAGCTTAAACCCTGGAGAACCTGGTACACCGGGCCATGGCTTCCCCATGCAAATGCGTCTCTCTTTCTTCCCTTTTTTTTTTAAATTTTTTAACATTTATTTATTTTTGAGAGACAGAGAGAGACAGAGCTTGAGCGGGAGATGGGCACAGAGAGAGAGAGACACAGAATCTGAAACAGGCTGCAGGCTCTGAGCTGTCAGCACAAAGCCCGGTGTAGGGCTTGAACTCACAGATCACAAGATCATGACCTGAGCCAAAGTCCGACGATTAACCGACTGAGCCACATTCCCTAACCCCTGCACCCCCTCTCCCCCCACCCCCCAACTCTCTTCCTGGATTTCTAAACTATCTCTTATTTTATGTGGCTTGCCTTCTGATTACAAGTCCAGCCTCTAGGTAACACAGTTACCCAATGCATTTCAAACTTTTCTCATTCTCATCAACACCAAACACAGTTTGGGCATTAATATGAGCTTAACATGAAAAATGTGTTTAGGAAAGAATACTTTTTTAATCTTCTCCCAGCTCTAAATTACACCTAAAAGAGAGGGTTTTTAAAAAGAAAAAGAAAAATCTCTTCCCTAAGGATACGTTGGTATTAAAAACTGGTATTCAAAACATTATACACTTCTGGGGTTTTATTTTCTGTAAAGATTCTCTGCAGCCTGTGATTTGAGGGTAAGGCATCAGACCTGTGCCCTCGGCCCTCATGGGCCCCCCACCCACTGGCCCAGGACCCAGCCAGGTCTGGTAGTTTCCTGGCACCCTCAGTCTGCCTTGGGCTGGGGCCAGGCCATGCTCAAAGGCTGGGCTCCCAAGGAAGCAAGTGGGACGAATGTGAAGTCTTCTCAGGAGTGCGGAGAAAGCACCAGGCGGGCCCCCTAAGCGGTCCATCAGAGCCCCAGGCAGTTGTGGGTGGGAAGCACCCAGACCTGGAAGTTTTGGTTATTTTTAATCTTTTTAATGTTTATTTACTTCTGAGAGAGAGATACAGTGTGAGTAGGAGAGGGGCAGAGAGAGAGGGAGACACAGAATTCGAAGCAGGCTCCAGGCTCTGAGCTGTCAGTACAGAGCCCGACGTGGGGCTTGAACTCAAACTGTGAAATCATGACCTGGGCTGAAGTTGGACGCTTAGCCGACTGAGCCACCCAGGCACCCCTCCATTTCCTTCTAACAAGTATTGCATCCCTATTTTTGCATGAAACAACAGGCATCTTTTCATATTCCAAGCATAAATCACAAAGGCAATAAATAGGCTTTCACGGACTCCCCTGGCCCCTCTTCTTGGAGACACGGACACGGCCCTCTTCTATTTTAGATGCCCACTTGCTGAGCACAGCCGGCTGCCTCCAAGCTGTTCCCATCAGCCAGCCTATCAGACCCCGTCTCCACCTTCTCAGACTTGGTGCTGCGCTCCCCCTGGAGAGGCCCGATGCCATCCACAGGGTGTGCAAACCCAGATGCCAGCCTGAGAGCGCCCATGGGGCTGCTGAGAGGAAACGCACCAGACCAGCACCTTCCAGGAGTGGCAGCTGGGAGGCAACCTCTGCGCTCACTTGGACGTGACCTGACACCGGGTTTTCCTGATAGCCAGCCTCGTCTGCCGCAGGATCAGCACCACTGAGCTTGGAGTGCTGGCTCCCTACCTAGACACCCTGCTTGTGCGCCTGCTGATCGCCAGCAAGGCGGCTGCACCAGGGCCTCTGCCCAGGCCTGGAGCCTGGACCTGCCGCCGCGGTGGCACTCCTCGCCTTGCGGAGTTCTGTCTCTGGGCAGATGCGGAGGAACTAGGCCTTGCAGCTCAGGTGCCCATCCGTGCCAAGCATGGGTACTTCCTCCAGTGCTGTAGGAGCCCAATGACCCCCCCCCCCACACACACACACCCCTGCTGTGCCCCTCCTCTAGCTTCCAGGGCCCTGGATGTGGAGCCACAGTGTTTTTTCCATTTTCCTGGGGTGGTTTTTCTTCTTTCACTGGCTGAGTCCTACTTGTCTTTCAAAACTCAGCTCAACTCTCACCTCCTCCAGGAAGCCTTCCTGATTCCTCCAGACTGAGTTAGCGAATGCTTCTCTGTTCTTCCACTGTGTCCGAGCACTTACCACGCAATCCGCAGGGGTCTGTTAAAACCTAGTATCCCCACTAAGCTGTGTACTTGGAGGCATGGACGTGCCTCACGTCCCTGATTCCTAGTCCCTAGACAAGTGCTCGGTGTGATGTGCATGTTCAACAGGTGCTGGATGGGGGGATGGGGGGATGGACAGGTGCGTGTGTGCATGCGTGTGTGCGTGCTCCAACCACTGACCTAATGCACACAATTAGCGAGGCCTGGGATGTCAGTCACTGGGGTGTGTGCACATTTCAGCCTCATGTCAGAACTGCCTCAGCCAGCATATCAGCTTCTGAACTAAGTTGGATTTGGCTATGCCAATGTCCAATCGCACTGCCCAGAGCCCTTGGGGTTCTCCAGAAATCAAAAAGGCACATGACTCCTGCCTTCTCAGAAGAGAAGAAAAATCACCAAGTGCTGTGTATTCCCTCCATGCCCTCGCTGACCCCATTACACGCCCTTCCTCCTTCTTGCTGTTTAGACTCTCACCCCAGTGTATCCACTCCTGATGCTAAGGTGCTAGAAGTCTCCAGTCATCCCTAAACTTGCCTGTAATCAGGTAACTAAAAGGTAGAGAAAAGCAGTTCCCAAAGAACAGGGAGGGGAGAGGGTGTGAAGACTTTTGGCAGAAGGTAGGACCACCCCTTGCCCTATCCAACCCATAGCCCCTCTCCCAGCCTCCTGAAGCACCCGGAAAGTCAGGGACCCACATCCCCTGCTGGGCCTGGGTCCTGCTCACATTCTCACCTCCCACCTCCAGTGGGCGCTGCTGAGTTAATGGCCTGCACCATGTCCGTGGTGAGGGCATCCAGGAGGCTGGTGATAAATTCCATTTTCTTCCCTTCTGGACAGCCTGAAAGACAAAGTGAGATCTGAAGGCAGAGCCTGGGGTCCTTGTGATGCCCCGCCTGGCACCCCATTCTCTGTCCTACAGAAGGGGAAGCAGAAACAGAGGAGGGAGCTGCTTCGGCACCACAGGAGGTGAAGAACAGGTAGGGGTGGGGGGGACCAGCAAGGGGCAGCCTCGTCTCCCACCTGGCAGCTCCCTGTCCTTGAAGGGATCGTCCACCTCTGCACTCTTGGCCCTGGCGTCGCTCTCACAACTGGGCATCACGTAGCTGGGAAGAGAGAGACACCGGGGGTGAGGAGGGGCTAGGAGCTGGACAACCACCCCGTTGTCACTAGGCCTAGAGCTCCCAGGGCCAGCAGCTGCCTGGCAATCCCAGTACCAGAGTTCCCACAGAGACGTGTTCAGACATGTCCTTGTAACCACTCCAGCAGAACGGTGCCACCTGGGGTCTGTACCCAGGATCCTTGGGACCCAGAGAACCTAGTGACTCAGGCAAGGCCATAGCCTTCTCACCTGTGAACTTTAGTTCAGAGAGGTGACTTAGTTTTCCAAGGTCACCCAGCTCTGACGGGACAGAATTGTGATCAGAATCCAGGACCTAGGTCTTTTGACCAGAACCGAATCTGCCCGTGAGCGGAAATGTTCTCCTAGTGTCTTCATTCCCACTAGGCCAGGCCAGTAATGCAGGGAAACATGAGGTGGGCCTAACAGGAAGCTGGGTCTCCTACCCCAGGGTCCACCGAAGGGACAGGACGGGCTCAGGGGGCAGGAGGCAGGGTCAGAGCGGCTTACCGTGTGGAGGTCCCAGGCAGTGGGCGCCCTGTGTCCACCAGCACACACCAGCAGTAGCCAGTGGACTGGTGGCATTGCACTGGCTTGTAGAGCCCCCCGGGGGCACACTCAGGGATGACAATGCCCTCACGGGGATTCTGCCTGGCCTCTTCCAGGGCACTCTGCCTCTCCTGGTCACACGAATGGACCTTCTCTGCAAGAGAAGATGCAGCCTGTGTGTACTCTCCCTCCTGTGGCTTGTCATGGCTGCTTTCCGAGCAAGGGTCCAGCCTGGCCTCAAGGAACTGATGGCTGTGCATCACCACGGAGAACTGTGGCTCCCACAGGGGCCCGCAGCCTCTGCACTACCAGGACTCATTAGCATTCACGCCCAGTAGGTTCCACCCCGCAACAAGCCAGCCTGGGTCGGCAGGGCTGCTCTTCATCCAAATAGCGGTTTGGAATTTCCCGACTGTTTTCAGAGTGACTGCTGCTGAGGTCCCCTGGGCCCGTGGAGGCGGAGGTGCAGGAGCCTGACCTCTGCGAGCTGACAAGCTGACGCAAGAAGACACTCTCCCAAGCGCAGACACAGCAGGACAGAGTCTCAGATGCCAGCCTCAGGGGGCAATGCTCAGTGCCCAATAAGGGGAGAGCCAGGGCCCAGCCCCAGTCCTTCCCAGGCTCCAGCAGGGCCGGCAAAGGACGCTTGATGGCCTGAGCCGATGACACAACACTGCTCCGTCCAGTGGCAGAGAGACACGCACACAGGGAGTGTCTGCGCTCCGCGGCCTTGGGCACCAACATGGGAGGGCATCCACACAGCCAAACCTGGCTCCGCCAGCCGGGCCCAGGCTGTGCGCGGTGCCCCTTGGCAGGCCTCAGCCCCACAAGGCCACCGCTGGCCTGAAAATTCCGCTTGATGGTCTACCTGCCGACTTCCTTTTCCTGTTCTGTTGTTGCTGTCGTGTTTCCTTTCGTCTTTTGATTATTAAAAAAATAGCATTGGGGGGCGCCTGGGTGGCTCAGTCGGTTAAGTGTCCGACTTTGGCTCAGGTCATGATCTCGCAGTTCGTGGGTTCGAGCCCCATATCGGGCTCTGTGCTGACAGCTCAGAGCCTGGAGCCTGCTTTGGATTCTGTGTCCCCTCCCCTGCTCATGCTCTGTTTCTACCTCAATAATAAATGAAAACATAATAAAAAATTAAAAAAAAATAGCATTGGGTTTCTTTTCTTGGTGTTAAAGCAAATTTTGAAAAACCCATAATCCCACCAAAGTTAAATACTACCTCTCCCAGACCTTTTCTTTTGCACATACACCTGAAAATACACACCTACTTGGTTGTTTGTGTTTTTTTTGTTTTTTGTTTTTGTTTTTACAATAAAAGAGATCACATCATAAACCTATACTGTTTCCTCTTGTCTATTTATTGACTTTATTATTTCTTTCATGAACACGATTTTACAACTTCCCTTCTGAAGATGACAGGAATGGTTGGACATCTCATGAAATTTTCACAGTGTGTGATAAAAATACCATTCTGAGGGGGGCACCTGAGCGGCTCAGATGCTTGGGCAGCTGACTCTCGATATCGGCTCAGGTCACGATCTCACAGTTCTTGGGTTCAAGCCCCGCATCGGGCTCCATGCTGATGGTGTAGAGCCTGCTTGGGAATCTCTCTCTCTCTGTCCCTCCCTCACTTGTGCACACATGCACACACACACACTCTCTCTCTCTCTCTCTCTCTCTCTCTCTCTCTCTCTCAGAATAAATAAAAAATAAACAAAAAAATTTTTAGGGCCACCTGAGTGGTTCAGTCAGTTAAGTGTCCAGCTTTGGCTCAGGTCATGATCTCACAGTTTGTGGGTTCAAGCCCTGCGTCGGGCTCTGTGCTGACAGCTAGCTCAGAGCCTGGAGCCTGTTTCAGATTCTGTATCTCCCTCTCTCTCTGACTCTTCTCTGCTTGTGCTGTCTCTCTCTGTCTCTCAAAAAAAAAATAAATAAAAGACAGAAAAAATCTAAAAAAAAATTTTAATACCATTCTTAGAACCAGGATGTTGGTATCAGCAACCTAGAGATTCATGCTGCTCAATGAACGGCACAAGTGGTCAAAATAACAGCAACTCAAGTTTAAAGGAGCCAAACCTCTGAATGAATAGTTCTCTTAATGACCCACAAATGAGCAGCACAGATGTTTAAACAAAGCAGGTGTGCACAGAGACTCAAGGCAGCTCAACATTGTCTTAAAGAAAAGTCACACCACAGGGGAAAGATCCTTTGTCTCAATCCTAGGAAAGAGGGTGGAAACAAATAGCCTCTTTGCAGGGAGAGGGGGCTGCTTTCTTAGGGACATAAAAATACCAAGGGGGCAGGAGGCAGCTAGGCAGAGCACATTCACTATTAAAATATAACTCTGAATTTGAAAAATGAAAAAGAATACTACATTTTTCATAATGTAAACACACAAAATAAACATAACAGGATCTCCTTGGCTGGAGGAACAGAAGCTTAAATCAGTCTACGACTTTAGGACTTTAGGCAAGGGATTCTAAACCTGATTAGAACTACCACCAGGACAGCCTGTAGAAACAGCTTAAGTAAGAGACATAAACTGATTGTTTTATCAGAGACATAAAGACTCAGAATTTTGACTTTGGCCCCTGGCTGGGATGGAGCCATGGCCCCATTCAGGGATTACACAAGAGCTTTTCAATACCTCCCCCAACCCCAATTTGGTTACATTTCCCGACCTCATATTTCATGCCACAGGAAAGGTGACAGAGAAGCAAAAACCAAAGGAAAACAGCTTTTTACGGACACCACGTTCATGTAATAGCCTCCGACAGAAGCTTTAAATTAAGATCCTCTGGGCCAACATTCTAAAGCCATCAATCAGATGGAAAGGGAGAGGTGCGAAGAGAGTGGGGGGCAGCTTTCCCAGGGGCAGAGCAAATGATAACCTGACTTGACACCGTCGGGGATCCTGAAACTGCAGAAATGTGGAGAGAAGCCATCTAGGAAGGTGGGACCCCGTGGCTGGGGGGCCATTGGCAGACTTCTGGAAGTTCTGAAAATGTTTCCAGCCAGCTCCCATAGATGCTGCACCAAGTGGTGTGGGGAGTAAAAACCATACATGTGACAAAGCTCGCTAATTTGGAAAAACGGGTGCTTAGAGAGAAGGCTAAATGTGGGGTTTATTGGTTGTTTGCTTATTACTTTATGACAGGCCCTGAAAATTCCAGATACCCCTCAAAGAAAGAGACAGGAGAGGTTTATAATAAAATCACGAACTGTTTGTGAAGAGTACCCAGAGAATTTATCTTCCAACAGAGAGAAAAATCTCCCTTAAAACCATCTTTACCCTAACGGTCAAAGCAAATATTCATTGCGGAGTACATGCCAGGTGACAGACAAAGGGCCTTGCTTGCCAAATCGCCTTCGGTGTGAGGTGGGGACTCTTATTTTATGCCCAGATTGTAGACAAAGATGCTAAGTTTTGGAGGGATTCCTGCATTTTCCCAAGGGCGCTCAGCCAGAGGGAAGAGGTTTGGGACCCCAGGTAAGGGCTTCAGATAGTCAAGCCTGTGTCTTGCTAAATTTTACACAGAGGTTACTGGCCTCTAATCAGTTGTTCTGGGAGAGAAATACATTTATTTTCAGTGTGAAGTTCTTCCAGATCAGTCGCTTTGCACACAACCCCGAATCTGCTGCATTCAAAGCCAAGTGTGTGTAAAACCACATACTTGCACATCAACACAGCACAGCCTCTTCTGAACCTCTGACTGTTCTCAACCTAAACACACTGCACATCTTGTACCCGAGGATTTGGTCTCTTTGCTCTGGAACTGAAAACTTAATGCCAAATCCTTCCCACACCAGCTAGTACAGAACAGCGAAATGAATACTGATAGCCCACAATCTATCCAAGTGTTTACCGTGGGCCAGGCTTGGTGCTGGGCACTTGACTTGTATCAGCTCACTTCAGACTCATCAAAAGCATCAAGACAGATGTCACTGTTACCCCCGACAAGCAGAAAAGGACCCAGGAGCACAGGCTGGCTGCGTGGTTTCTGCAGGGTCATACAGCCAGGACGTGGCAGACCTGGGATCCAGCCCAGGGAGGCTGCTCCGGGGCCATGCTCTCCACCTGTCTTCAATACCGGCTCTCACTGCCAAGTGCCAATCTGATTTTTATTCTAACCCATATTTTTCTTTTCCTTAGTGGGGAAGAGAGAAATGGAAAATGGGTCTGGTGAATCGCACCTCCCTGTATCCATGTTCTCGTGCAGACCCATCCATGCTGACTCTGATTTGCTTTGACCAATGGAAGGGGCAGGAATGACAGTGTGTGACTTCCAGGCCTAGGCCTCAAGGGGCCATGCAGGTTCAACTGTCACTTTCCCGGAAGCTGCCCTGAGGCCACCACAGAAGGAAGCCAGTCCAGTCCACTGGAAGATGAAAAGCATATGGAAGAAAACAGGAGCAGCTTGGGCCACAGCCAGTGCCAATGGCCAGATGTGTGACCTTGGTCCTCTGGGCTTCTCCCACCCCATGGGCCCTCCAGCCAGATGAGTCCAGGAGTGCAGTTCAGACAGAGTGAGTCAAGGAACCACCCAGTGATCCACAGAAACATTCCAGAATCTATTGCTGGAACACCTAGATCTGTCAGTGTATAAGTACATCACACCCTTCAGCCAATCAATCAATGAGAGATCAAGCCATCCATGATTCCTGCAGTGCTTTTCCAGAGGTCATGCAAATATGAATCAGTAGGCACCAAGGGGCATAAACTCATTCTGTATCTGAGGATCCAGAAGCCAGCCCCATCCTTAGAGCCACTGGCACCCTCTGCCCTTTTCAGTCACCTCCCAAATGAACCTTAAAATTCACAACTCCCAGTCTTCCCAGGTACCAAGAATTCACCTTGCAGTAATGTAAGACAAAGGGTCTACTTCAAGGGTCTCTTCCTGACCCTTGGTTCAGAGAGGGAGCTCCCCAGAAGGAAACGCCCACTGCTCTAGAACATTCTGTCTCTACCTGACGAGTTCAGGAAAGGATGACAATATCAGAAGGTCTGGCCTGATGGTGATGAGAAAGGCCAGGTCCATTGGCAGACACTTGAAAGGCATAATCAGCAGCACACAGGAGCAGTCAGGGTTGTCCAGGGGACATGCGTGACACGCTCTCACACACTCGTGTGCCCCACCCCCACAATCCTACCCCCAGAAGGTACAGAGGAGAGATGGGAGGCAGGTCGCTCCCCACCCGGCAATGGGTGCTCTGGGTCTCACTTCCAACCTCTGACTGCCTGAGAGGAGAAATGCAACAGAACGGTAGCCCTCGGAAGAAATGAGGACACGGTCTGGCCCTTGTCACCAGAAAACACACAGCCCCCTCTGTCACCATGTATGCTAGCATCCACAAGCCTGAAGTAGGGAGGGAGCGGCAGGGAAGGGTAGAGGAGAGGGAAGGACTGGGCCGAACCAGACAAACCTCAACTCTGTCTGCAGGCCCAGGGCACGGGCTCCTCGTGTCCAGCCAAGACAGGATAAGCATGAAGAACCGCTCTGTCTGCTTCGCTGGCCCCAGGCCCCGTGCTTCTCAATTGCCAGTGGTAATTAGGAGCAACGGAGAGCGCGGACAGCCTAAATCCTCGGCTAATCCCTAGTCCTGATTTTCGCCCAGAGTTTATCCTCTTGTCCTGAGAACTTTTTCTCCCTTATCATGTTTTTTCTTTTCTTCTTCATTACTTTTTTCTTTTTTAAACAAAAATGGCCAACAAACATAAACAGTAGAAGATTCGAGTTTCAGGTCCTCGGGCTGGCCTTTCTTTCTGGTTGCTGCTTTCCAGAAGAGGAGCTGCTCAAAAAAGGAGCAGACAGAAAAGCTGAGACCCTGGGTAACCCCAATCAGCAGGTACCCGTGAGCCAGTCACAGCGTGGACTCTTTGGAGAAAGAGCAGGGGAGCCCCATGGTGACAGAGGCAGTGGGGAGCAGGCAGTGGTCAGGACAGGTCAGTGGTATTCAGGTTCTACAGAGATTGGAACCAATAACAGACTGACATCGACATCTATATCTCTATCCATACCCAGCCACCTGGATCTGTCTATACCTAGATCTACCTATCCTTATATGTGTGTATATACATCTATATATAGATAGATCTAGATATATAGATAGAGAGAGAGACAGGGAGAGGGAAAGAGATATTTATTTTAAGGAATTGGCTCACACGATCATGGGGACCTGGTAAGTGCAAAATCTGCAGGGCAGGTGGGCAGACTAGAAATTCAAGTGGGAGTAATGGTACAATTTTGAGTCCAAAACCAATAGGTCAGTCCAGGAGGCTGAAACCTCAGGCAGGATTTCTATGTTACAGCCTGGAGGCAGAATCTTTTCTTCAGGAAACCTCAGTTTCTGCTTTTAAGACCTTCAACTGATTGGATGAGGACCACCCATGTTACTGGAGGGTCATCTGCTTTACTTAGTCAACCAGTTGCAAATGTTAATCTCATCTAAAAAATGCCTTTGCAGCAACATCTACACTAGTCTACTAGTGTAGAAACTGGGCACTGCAGCCTAGTCAAGTTCACGTGCAAAATGAACCATCATGAGGTCCATATGAAAAATGAGAGCAAGAAAAAAAAAACCCTATCTTGCAAAAAACCACACACAGAAGTACCAAGAAGAGCCATAGAAATGTGCATGGGGTTGGGTGCCTGGGTGGCTCAGTTGGTAAGTGTCTGACTTCAGCTGAGGTCATGATCTCATGGTTTGTGAGTTCGAGCCCCGCATCAGGCTCTGTGCTGACAGCTCAGAGCCTGGAGTCTGCTTCAGATTCTGTGTCTCCTTCTCTCTCTGACCCTGTCTCGTTCCTGCTCTATCTCTCTCTGTCACTCTAAAATAAATAAGTGTTAAAAAAATTTTTTTTTAAAGAAATGTGCACTGAGAAGATGCCTTGATGTATGATGCAGCATTTCTGGAGAAAGAACCAGAAGCCCTCCTTCCCGTGGAGGCACAGTTAGTTGCTAATTAAGGGCAGATGCTCAGGCCATCCTGCTTGAGGGCTGCTGATATGAGAGGAAAGGAAGCAGGAGGCTGATGGAATGGAGGGCAGTATCCTGGGAGAAGACAGTGCTCGTGGGGTCTCAGACCTCACATGGCATCCTGAGTGACCCATGGGATGACGGCTCACAGAGAGGATCCAAAGGAGGTCAGGGGCCTTCGTGGACACACTTTCTCCCACTGCCTGGTACTGGGTGTGTGCTGGCCCCATGTCAGGCTACAGAGAGGTCAGAAAAGTTCTGGAAGACATAGCAAGAAGGGAGAACTAGTCCTGAGATCTTAACCTAGCCTCACCCCAGGCCTCCCTCCATTCCTGGAACTTTCCATGAGGGTCCCAAGCTTGTGTGCAGGGTCCTCGGGATGAGTCTAGGACTGACGATCCCTCATGTAGCCCTCACCCTTGGGGCTGTGACTCGCCTGCACCGTAAGGTCCCAAGAGCGAGGCCTCCATGGCAGCCTTTCTCCCCCTTCCCCACCCCCACCCCGGCCCCAGCTCCTTCTTCCTAGCAGAGCTGTGGCACCTCCATTTAAAGGATACATAAAGAGGATTTCGTCTTGGAACCCCCGTACCATTGGAATCTCGGCTATGCACTCTCGAGCCGCAGAATCCTGTTCCAGCCTGACATTTCAGAGCTGGGGCCACCCATCATTGAGTAAATGCCAAACGGTGGGGATGAGACCACAGAGGCTGAGAATAGACTGCCTGTCCCCTTGACTCATCTTGGAAAATGCTACACTCAACCCTCAGACTATCAAGCATTGGATTTGGGGAGGGGGGGTGGCGGAAATCAGTGAAAGGTTAGCTGCCTGGAAAGTGCAAGGATCTTATTTATGCTTCGCTGTGAAAGGAATCATCCCACCAGGCCAAGAGCACGAAGGAAAACACGAGCGCGGTGTCGCCTGCAATTATCCTGAAACCCCTTCAAATACCGCACGCCCGCCTAGCCTCTTATCAAAAATGAATGAAATGCTGAACGATAACCCAAAATAACAAACTGTGCTGTGAAAAACAACCTCTCCGAAATCACAACATGAAATTCCAGAGGCGGAAGAAATCGCGTGGCTCCTGCCTCAGGCTTCTCTGAGTCAGCGGGGAGAGGGCGGGAGTCGCGTGCCCTGCCGAGGAGGGGACCGCAGACGCGAGAGGAGGGGGCCGCAGACGCGAGAGGAGGGGCAGGTGGGACCGGGTCCCAAGGCACTGACCTTCCTGGCTGCCAAGGGCCGGAGATGTGGTCTCCGGGGAAGGAGTCGCCGCCGGAGCCCATAGTCTTCAGGAGAGATTTATGGAACGTCACGGAGCAGGCCCTGTTTTGTTGACTCAGCCACACAGGGTTTTAGCACCTATGGTTTCAAGCCAACTATGTGAAGAGGTTATTTTTCTTACTTGTAGACTTTGCACTTTTTCACAGGAGGAGCCGAGCGGCCCCTGGGGGACCATCCTTCCAAGCACTGTGTGCTGGGCTGGCTCCGCCCTTCCACTGTGACCCCTTCCATCACACCCGGTGGTGACCTGCCACGTGGCCATCGCCAGCTCCGGAGTCTGAGTCCTCCAGGGACCCAGGGACCCCCTGGAGGGGACGGGGATGCACAGAACCAACACCCAGGGCTCCCTTCCAGAACAGACAAGAGGCCTGGAAAAGGATGGGCCCAGAGGAGAGGCCTTGCCAGGGAGAGGCAGACTCACTGACAAACAGAATGAAGTCGCCCCTGAAACTGTGCTCAGGTGGGTATCAAGTAGAGGCGGGGGTGGGAGAACAGAAACCAAATATGTGCAAATTGGAACGTCACCTCCTCCACCAGAATGGGTGCCCCCACCTCTTTAATCTAAAGGCCCTTTCCCCCAGAGAGTGGGCTGCCAAAGGAAGTGAAAGTGACATCATCACCCAATCTTAACGTACAGAGGGACTTTGGACCCCTTCTCTGGAGGAGGGCGCCCCTTCCGAGGGACTCCCTGGTTAAGAGATGCTCTTCAGCTCTGGCCCATTAAAAGTGAGGATGGGGTCAATCCTCAGTGGGACAGCTGTTCCCAAATGCCAGAGGGAACACAGGGCAGTCAGAGGAGCCAGTGTGGGGACACCTGGGCTTCTTGGCAAGGCTGAAAGCAAGGCCAAGGGCCTAGAACTCCCATCTTGCACACTTCACCCAGGGCCTGGCACATGGAAGGTTCTGTTGCCATTTCATGGAAGTCAACAATGGCTGGAACAGACACAGTGCAGTGTGGTGGCCAAGGCCATGGGCTCTGGGACCAGATGGACCAGCCTCTACCATGTGTTAACTCTGTGCCCTGGGGCAGTTTCTCCAGCTCTCCAAGTCCCAGGTTTCTTACCTGTGACTTGCAACCTCACGGGGTCACAGTGAGAATTTGATGAAATAGTATATGTCAGGCATTTCACCCGACCCCAGAGTCAGTTGATAAACGGTCTAAGGTCTTAGCTGGTGTAAGGTAGCAGTGTCCGCAGCGAGTGTGGAGTGCTTCCTGACCATCCTCGAGAATAACTAGTCTCTGCAGTTGGACTTCAGGGATGGATTAAGGGTGGGTAGTGGCCACAGTCTGCTCCAATGCAGGCAGTAAAGGGGCACGCTGGCTGGAGGCAAACTAAAACAAATAATCATATAACTAATCATCAGTCTACTTTTCATGATCACCATGCCAGCAACTCAAAACAGTATCAGTGATGGAACGTTTCTCTCCACTGGAGTGGACGGCATCACTGCCCCCTTCCTTCGGCACCCCATTGCCTGACAGTTGGCTCCTTACACGCTCCTTGTATTTCTTCCCCTTAGCACCAGGTAGAGGCCCTGATGCATGGCAGTTGATGGGCCTGTGACCCTGAACAAGGCCCTTAACAGCCTGGGCTCCTTTTTGTCATTTAAAATGAGCCAGTGGCTGGGGCGCCTGGTAGCTCAGTCAGTTAAGCATCTGACTTCAGCTCAGGTCATGATCTCATGGTTCATGAGTTCGAGCCCTAAATTGGGCTCTGTGCTAACAGCTCAGAGCCGGGAGCCTGCTTCAGATTCTGTGTCTCCCTCTCTCTCTGCCCCTTCCTCACTCATGCTCTGTCTCTCTCTCTCTCTCTCTCGCCTACAATCTGACACTTAGGCAGCATCGGGTGCAGGTCCCCACGGCTCAGCGACCTGATTCACACTCAGCCTCCCATGTCCCAGTGAAACCCTAGCACCAGGAAGGAATGAAGTGAGGGGCATGGCTGTTGGGGCTCTCGGCTTCTCCTTTGCACCCCTCGGTGACCCCCCTCAGGGTCACGCTGTGTGGCCTGACCTGCTGCGGCTCAGAGGCCCATCTCCAGAACAGAAGTAACCATGCCCATCCCACATGCCCGATGAGGGCACCCACTCACACGGGTGCTTGCAATAGGCTCTGTAAATAAAAGAGGGCGTGTTCCTAGGATGAAATGTCGTGGGTGAGGACGTGTAAGGGAAAATTACAAACCAACCAGCCTGTCTAAATAATTTCTGTCTGTGGAACCCAAAATGGCCAGGCATGGTTCACCATTGTCAGAGTGGTGACCTCTGCCTTCCCACGCAGAAGAAACTGAGGCGTGGAGGAAAACAAGATGTAAATTCTATGGAAGATATTTCTTTGAGGATGGATTGTCCCAATATAGCATATAGGCACTGTTTTTTTTAAACTTTTCCCGCAAAGCATCACTGACTCATATCCCCTCAAATTTTAGAAAAGGCTCCATCTCTACTGCCTCGTGCCATTAAATGAGCCCATATGACCCTTCCACCAAAAGGAATGTGAACTGCTTCCCAGTGGTTTTGCAATGACACGTACTGACAAGTGGCAAGCTGTCGCCTTTCTAGCTTTGCTCAGTAACTTCACTGACCTTGATCTGACAAGCTCTGTCCTTCAAGAGCAAGAGCTAGCAAATCAAACTTCAGGCAGGAAGGAAGGAGGGAGCCCGCGCCAGGGGGTGGGGGGTGGGGAGTGGGGATGGAAGAGATAGTTTTTAATTTGTCAAATAAAGTATCATAACGTCACTCTTCATCTCCCAAAACACAAGTGCATGAGTGTTTATAAGATACGTACCCTGCCTTCTTCCAAAGCCATCTTACAAATAAACACAGAACGAGGATCCTCAGACAAGGCAGAGATGGTAGCTGACTTCTAGGAAGCTTGAAGGAGCCAATTACAATACCTCAGCAGGACCTCTGGTTTTTAGTAGCGGAGGCCAAACGGAAAACACTGGGGCACATGGTTTTGCTTTCAACAGCAAAGAGCATACACACTCACCTACAGAAAACACCTTTGCTGTTCAAGCGAGTCCCAGATGCCCATTGTACTCCCTCCTCACCCATCCCACCCTCACCCCTCTGTCCGAAGCAGATGCTGCGGCGTGAGGCAGCAAGACAACTGCGAAAGCTAATCTGGGGACAAAGCAATAACGTACTGTGGGGCCTGCAAATGTGTTTAGGGCTCCTCTCTGCAAGGGGCAAACTTGAGAAAGGCCTTTGTTGCCATGGAGAGAGCCATAGGGATGACCACCCTTTCCTTCCCCAGCTCCCATCTACTGGCCATGACTGGGCCAAGACACCTGCAGAAGATACACGGGCAGACGTCCAGGAGGCCAGTAGAAATAAACATCAAGGGTTTGTTTTTATATAGATATTTTAAATGCTCACAAGCCCAGATCCGTCCTCGGCTGCTAACGTTAGCGGATTACTCATTCTTCCTTCCAATCGCGTCATGTGCGAGGTTCCAGGTGGCTGTGGGGTATTTGCTCACAACGGCTACCGCTGGTTTCCCTGAGAGCTGTTTATTTTTCCAGGCCTCAGGTCATTACATCACCCCTGCGGTTTCTGGGCAGGCCAAGAGCGCTGGTTTGGGGGCTGGGGGATCCGGCCAGGAGGTGCAATTGCCTCCGTGACCCCACATCCGTCACAGCCGCTGTCCCGCAGGAGCTTCTCTGGCGAGGAAGGGGCAACCCAAAACGCAGCCCAAGGGCTCAGAGCAGGCCCAGAGGAGCAACGCTCTGACACGGGGGGCAGGTAAGGGCCTGGGCGCTGCCAACAGCTTACCTGCGGCATGCATGGCTGAGGCAGGCACACGCTCCCATGTGTGAGGAGACGGGGTTGTTTTCACGGCAAAACTTACAAGACATTTCCACCTTGTGTCCCTGCGCATGGCTCCGTCTCCCGGAGCAGGAGTTTCCACAGGCCGCTGCCTTCCGGGATGCCCGGAAGGCAGCTGTGTGCGGGACCAAGAGGCAAGGGAAGAAAAGCAAGTCCTTCTGGGTTGTACCCACAGAGCCAGGTTCTAGGGCCTTCTGGAAATCCCAGATGAGATCATGAAAGATGTTAACTAGGAATGGTGGCAATAAAGGAAAGAAAGAGACAGATAAGGAAGAAGGGAAGTCAAAGGACTCCACCAGTGGCCCCAAGAGTTAGCCACACAGGGGGGCAGAGGGAAAGGGCCTGTATGCCTTGAGGGCATTGCTATGCTGCTCCAGGAGAAGACTGAAGGCTTACACAATGGTATTTCCTGAGAGTATTTTCCCAGGCCAGAAAGCACAGAATTTTGTAATATAGAGAAGAAAGAAAGAGAGAGAGAGAGAAAGAAAGAAAGGAAGGAAGGAAGGAAGGAAGGAAGAGAGAGAGAGAGAGAGAGAAGGAAAGAAAGGAAGAAAGAAAGAGAGAGAGAGACTTTTATAAATCACAGCTGTAGGAGAGTGCACAGTAAAGTTAGAAGTTGTGGGATCTGGGGTATGGGATAGAGAATGAGACAGCCTAGTTTTCATCATTTCTTCGATCTCTCTGCTCTTTTCTATAAAATGCAGATGACTAAGAAGATTTTTAAGGTCTAGTTATATTAAGAAATGCCTTTGTAGCTAGCCTCTGATACCAAAAACTCCGCGAGAGTTCATATTTTCTCACAAAAGCAGAACAGAGTCTCTGGCCAACACTCATCTGTGGCAAGACGCCTGCTCTCAGGTCTAGGGTGTCGGCTGGCCAGGTACATCATCTTCCTGAGTGCAGGGGAGTTCCTGGTGTGGTGGAGACAAGAATCTGAGGGAGAAGTCCAAAGAGGCAAACCCATCAAGGCCAAGGCTGCCAAGTACTCAGAAGGTGGCACTGACCACAGTGAACACAAGACAAAGCCTTAAAAACAAGGATCGACACCCCCATGAGAGGAGACAGGATAAGTCTGAAGGAGTGTGTGTCGTGTTATTGCAAAGCTTTGGCTGCCCAGTGGAGCCTTTCCAACATCAACAGTCCCCAGGCCAGAAAACAAACCTGGCGTCACAGGGTCTGAGGGTGAAAGACGATGTTTGAGGTGTAGAGGGAACTGGGATGGCCCTCTGGCCTCTGAGAGCGAGTGGGAAGAGCTCGCACCTAGACCAGCTTCTGAGGCCCACTTCACCCTCCCCAGAGGTGGGGGCTGAAGCTCACCTAACCCAGAATCTTCTGGCAAACTCTGGTGGGAAACCTGCCCCACAGGCTTGACCCAGAGGCTCCAGTCCATAGCAGAGCCAGCAGCCCAGACATGAGTTACCATTAAAGTAGATCTGACTTCTCTTCAAACCAAATGGGACAGCATGGCGGGTGGCTAGCACAGTAGCCATTATTTTATAAATCCTTTATGACACACCTAATATGTGTTAGGCATTTCATGTATTGTTGAATCCTCAGAAAAACCCTTCAAGGCACTGATAAGTTTGTTTCACATATGAACTTTCTCAAGGTCTCTTAACTCTCATGGGAAGCTAGCACTGGAAGCCAGGTTTATAGGTTTGTCTGATACCAAAGCCCATGCCATTGCCATTACAAGGTTTACCCTTCTATATACAAATGATGCCCTACCCTTGCCCTACCCTTGCTCCATTTGTGAAGGCATGCACCAGAACAGAATGTTAATGCTTGGCAAAAGTTCGTGTTGGCGGGGGGAGGAGGGCAGGGCTACTGAGCTGCCCAGAACTCCTGGGCTGAGTCAGGCTTCCCTGGGCACATTGGGAAACATCTCAGGAGGCATGGCCCCTACTTCTGCCTGGTCTATGAGAAGGGCCAAAAGCCACAAAAAAGACACCCCTATGCACACATTCCCATCCAAATGCTTCTATGTCATTCCCATATGCCAAGGGCCAGCAAACTGCTTTCCGTAAAGGGTCAGATAGTAAACATTTTAGGTCTTGCAGGCCAGACAGTCTTTGTTACAACTATTTAACTCTACTGTCACAGCACAAAAACAGCCATAGACAATATATAAATAAATGGGTGTGACTGTGTTGCAATAAAAATTTATTTGCACGAACAGGCAGATGGCCATTTGTCAATCCCTGCCTACATGGCTTTGTGACACCATGTCTTTTACACATAATTACATCAAAAGGATCGTACTCAGTCAGTTTTACCACTTGATTATGATGGAGAAAGTCCTCAGTTCATTAGAAAATGCCAAAGGCATCAATCTCTGATCATTGTCACTGGCCTCAGGTTCTCCCAGGGAAGTGCTGGCTCTCCCTGAACTGTCCTGTTCTAGATCTTAACCTTCCAACAGAACTGGGGACAACCAGGAAAAAATGAAGGGGGCTGCGTCACTCCAACATAAGGAAGGTAACTATACCAGCCTGGAAACCATTTCTCAATAAAACCCACTCCTCATCCCGTTGGAAACTATACAGGGCAAGTAGGAATGAAAAGCAGGAGAACTTGAGTGGAAGCAAACATCAAATAACTTCACATCACTACTTTGCTTGACTCAGAGAAAACAGCCCAAGAAGATCAGCACTCTATCTGCAAAGATAAATCCTTTTCCCCAGGCCCACCTCTTACTAGCTGGGACCCAGGAGAAGTTACTTCCTCTCTCTTACCCTCCACTCTTCATCTGTCATTTAGAGACAATAACAATACTTATCTCATTGGGTCATGGGGAAGCTCAAATGACACAACAGATGTCAAGTTCTATGGGACCTGACAGGATGGTTCTGATTCTGATGATGATGATGATGATGATGATGATGATGACAATGACAAAATGACGAGGATGATCTTTGCCCCTCCATCCTCTCTCAGAGCAATCAAACACAGTGAGCTAGATTCTATAATAGACATAATAGATATGGAATAAAGCCCTTGCCCTCACAGAGTTTATAGCCTAGGTAGAGAAATTAACCACTGGTGGATGAAACAGAAGCAAATTGCTGGAGCAACTGCTAAGTGTCAAATGAGGATTCTAGGTGCTGTAGGACTGCAGAGAGCGCTGACCCTCACATCTTCCACCTAGTCCCAGAATGAGAACTAAGCTTCATCTTGGGCCTTTGCAGACCTGCTGGGGGTTCAGGGAAATGGGGGGGGGGGCACTCACAGATGTTCCTTCCAGTCAGATACCACAGGCACCAAAACCACATCTCTTTGACTTATATTTTTGCCTGACAGCAAAACAGGAGGTGGGAAAAGTTTCCGCAAAGAAGCTTTTGCTCACAATGACAATCACAAATTCTTTCCTGGTTGAGGGATTCTCATGGTAAGCAGTATCATTAATATTTCCATTTTTCCTACCATAATGATGAGAGTAACAATGATATGCACTTATTAGTTAGCCAGGCACTGGTTAAGTTCCACATAGATGGTAACTCAGCTAACCTTTGACCACAGTCCCCTGAGGGAAAGATCATAATCCCAGATGAGAACTGAGGCTCAGGGGGGGATTATCTGCCTTGACTGGGTCACTCACTAAGTGTCGGAGCCAGGAAGTAAATGCAGGTTTTGTCGATTCCGATGCCTATGCTTTTAACTACCACAGCATGAATGTATCAAAGACTCTGGTGAACAGGATTCACATGGTCTTCTTCCCACCCCATCCATACCTCTAGCTTTTATAAAAAAGGGAACGATCCATCCCACACATCCAGCTTTTATATAAAAGGGAACCAGATACATGCAGAGGTACTGACCAGCCCAAGTCACAGAGAAAATCAACCAATGCTGTGTGGACCCACCTCACAGCATGCATGCAAATTCCCACACTATCACCTTTAGGACAAAGCTGGCTGGCATACAGATAAACCTAAAGGGGGCCAATGACATCCCATTCATTAATTAATGGTCTTGTAAAACTCTGCCCATCAGCTCAAAGGGATGTATCTTTTGTTTACAGACCTTGATGTCCATAAGGAAAAAATGATACAGCTTCAATGAAATTCACCAACTAGGCATAAATTATGCAAAGGGACATTTCTCTCAATGAGGACTTAGGCTAAGTAAAAGAAGGATGATTCCCCCATGATAGAGATACAGATTGGGTTTGGCAAAACATTTTCCTATTGGTGGACTTTTGCTCTTTAGTGATGGTAAGTGAATTTTATTGACTTTGGTCTTCGTTGATGATTGATGAGCTCTACAAGTGATTCCTACAAATCTGATCCCCCTTCAGAAATGATCACCTTTCCACAAGGGGTTCAGCCAGCACCAAAACTTGACCACTCATGAGACCCTAAAAGATCAGATCAGAAAATACATGACTGCAGGCAGTTATTTTGAAGCCTTAAAAAACACACAGAAGCAAGTCTCTCATGGCTTGAGGTCCAACGTTTCCATGCCAACCTATTTCTTAAAATTCTCTACATGGCATGTAAAGAGTCACTTAAAAGTATTAAGACATGTAGTCAAAAGATGTTTTGCTAAAAGGATCAAATACTCATGAAAGATGATCCCTGAGATACTAAGTGAAGAAAATTCAAGTTAAAAGGGATGAACTCATCTAATCTCATTTTGCAGCTATCGAAGTGGAAGACAGGACAGGTTAAATGACTTGCCCAAGCCCACACCACAGGTAGTTGTGGAGCAACCCCAGGGCAACCTCGGGCAAATCGGGTGTGTATACAATCCCAGGCTGATTATTTACCTGAATTTCTTACATTGGTGTTGTTCAGCTTGGAGTCCTTGATTACCAAGTGCTTAATCCATAGAGTGGGGGCCGTAATTTCTGAAAAAAAAAAAAAAAAGGAAGAAAAGAAAAGAAGGAGAAAATAAAGTCTAGGCAAAGGGGGTAGATAACTTGTAGTTATAACTTGTAGTCCCCAGACTTCAGGAGCTTTTTCTGAAGCCTGAGGCATCAAGGCATGGAGCTTTCTCCCTCATTCCACATCCACTTTGTCCCAATGCCCTCTCCCTTCTCACTAAGGAAGCTCCTCTACCCGCCAGCTCATAGGAGCCAAGCAGGGCCTCCTGTGCTCAGATGCAGAGTGGTCTAAGTCCAGAGGCACTGAGCCGCTCCATCCAGGAATAAAAATATTATCCCAGGAGGTGAGGAGCATGGGCCAAGCCAAGTCTCTCTCAGCTGCTTCCCTGGAAGAAGATTTAAAGGGGATAAATCAACAAACAAATGCCAAACAAACCACAGAGACCATTTTGGAGGAAATGGCTGAGCCACAACAGATTTCAGCTTGCTGAGACTCTGTTCCACATGGGAAGGAAAGTGATGAGTGCAATGTGTGCATCAATACCCATCCTAATGGTTTCTCAGGGAACAGAAGCTGAATCTCTCCATCCAGAGAGCTTGGGGGGAACCTCTAGGCCCTTCAGAGCTGGGTCACCCGGTGGACAAGTGGCATGGGCATCAGGAGAACACTGATCAACTTTAGAGTCATGAAATCTTCAGTGGGATTGTTGGGGCGATCTCCCAACATGACATGGTCTCCATCTCCCTTCTGATCCCCCAGGAACTCAGACCTGCCAATAATCCAGGAGATTTGTGGATCACAGAAACATCTGAATTTCTAGGCATGAACACATACGTGTTCCACTAAATGACCAGTTGTACAGGAGAGCTCACATTTCAATCCTATCTGGAGCTGAGCCTGTGCTAGAGACATCCCGAGCCACAGTACCAACCAATGGTATAATTTCTTTTTACTCTTGTCTCCCTGCCCAGTCCCATGATTTAGGCCTAGATGGACTCAGTTGAAAACTTCTCAGAGGTTGCTGCATGTTGCGCTGAGAGTCAAACCTCATTGTCAGGCCTTCTAGAAATTGCACTCTGCCAAGCTTCCTGCTCCTCTTCTCGGGAACCTGGAGTAACACAGCAGAGCACCCTGAAGTATGCAGGGCAGGAGCAGCCCAAGCTCAAATAGAGGCCAGCCTTCTGCACTCCATGTCCTTCCTATCCATTCCTCATACCTCCAGGGACATCCAGCCTCTATCTTGCTACAACCCACACTATTTCTCTTGCCCTAAATTCTCCTCTTGCAAATGCCTTGACTCAGCTATCAAGGTCCAACTTAGCTAAGCCAGGTCCACTAACCCATCTCCTTCCTCCTACTTTCCTACAATGCCCCATCTCCACAATATTCTCCCCTCTGTCTATACCAGTACCCCAACTACAATGCCCTGATTCTTCCCTTTTCCCTTTCAAGATCCAGCCCACGTTCCGTCTCTTCATACAGTCTTTCCCTAGACCACGGTGATCCCTTTTTCCCATAAATGTCCATTATAATAAAAACTGAGACCATGTAATTTAACACATAAAGTTCTTCAATAGTTTCCATTATTTTGAGAGCAGAGGCTTCATCTCATCCAATCCTCCTTTGCCCCCCACAGGCCTAGCACAATGATGGGCACAGAGAAGGAACTTTTAAGTGTCGGTTCATCTTCTGAAGGGACAGTGCTGGCCTGTCTTTCTCAGTCATGGCTTCTCAGTCTTGGCAGCTCAAAGGGTCCATCCAGGCTGTGTTATTGTTGGACATCAGCAGCCAGGCAGGAAGCCTGGCTAGAACAGAGGGCCTTTCCAGAAGTAGAGAGTATACCAGTTCCTGGGAGGATTTGCATTTTTTAAAAGGTTAAAACAACCCAGACTAAACTGGGAAAAATTGAAATTAAAAAAGAAAAAACTAATAATAAAGCTTACACAAACATCCAAAGAAAAGATGTTCCTCAAATCTAAAGAGAATACGAGTCGTAAGTAATACAAGAGCTTACCATCTCCATCGAATACTGGCTGCGTCTCCATCGTGGGTGTTGGTTTAGACCCGTCATCTGAATTGAGGGTTAAAAAGAATCGAAAAGAGACTACCATTATTGAGGTAAATACTATCTACTCTCCAGCACTGTTGAATGGTTGGGGTTTGCACATGGCCCGGCCAAGTCCCAATGAAGAGACGGAAAGGAAAGGAAAGGAAAGGAAAGGAAAGGAAAGGAAAGGAAAGGAAAGGAAAGGAAAGGAAAGGAAAGGAAAGGAAAGGAAAGGAAAGGAAAGGAAAGGAAAGGAAAGGAAAGGAAAGGAAAGGCAAGGCAAGGCAAGGCAAGGCAAGGCAAGGCAAGGCAAGGCAAGGCAAGGCAAGGCAAGGGATGGAGGGAGGGAGGGAGGGAGAAAGGGAGGAAGGGAGGAAGGGAGGAAGGGAGGAAGGAAGGAAGGAAGGAAGGAAGGAAGGAAGGAAGGAAAGAAGGAAGGAAGGAAAAGAAAAGACAAGAAAAGAAAAGAAGGGGAAAAAAGAACCACAGAGAGACACCATGAGTAAGACGAACCCAGGTGTGTGTTCACCATCCCAGGAGAGGGACAAAAGACAGCTCAATTGTCATGGCTTTGGAGGGTCCTTCCTCACTAGCCTGCATGTACCAGCACGATGACTCTGTCAGCCCTGCTCCTCCCCACAGGAGAGCTGAGGTGGGAAGCAGTCATCTTCCCCAGAAGCCCGGGTTTTGGCCAGGCAGGTTAGGATAAGGTTACCATTCTTGGTGGCATCAAATTCTGGTGTCCCCAGTTCCTTCCTGCCCTCTTATAAAAGGTACCAGCACAGTACCTCGTGGCCCCCATTGAAGAGCTTAAAGAAAACATGAGACCACAGTCCTATTCCCTCTTGAGCACCTAGCCATTTCTCTATCCTCACCTAAAAGGGAAGAGAAGGCAGGAAGGCCCATCCTCTCTCCAGTATGCCAAAGTGAAGAGAATCAGGGACCCTTAGAACATTTTAAACTGTGAAACAGCATTCCCTCCAATCCCCAAGGAGGTGGGGGGCAAACAGAATGGAAGGGAATGTGGGAAACTGCACCCTGGATTTGCTATGAAAGTTCTACCATCGGTGATGGGAGCAGAAGTTCCCAGTAACAAAGCCCAAGCCCTAATCCACTCCATTCCGGCGATGCTGGCAGCTCCCTGCAGGGTAAGAACCTCTGCAGGTCAGGAGTGAGTGTGGACTTTACCCACCTTTCAGGACTCTGAGTTATTTTCATCAAGATCCCCAAAACCTTAGTATCGGGCAGAGTCTCTCAACTTTTTTTCATTATTTTCCACTAAAGAGCATTTTTAGTCCTTTTTTCCCCTAATAACCTACCTAATGAACGGTTAATAACACAGATACACTGTATATCTGTTGATGTATGTATATCTGTGCTTTCTATGTATAAAGGGCAAGAGTTCTTTTTCTCCCTGTCACTCCCAATCCATTTTTGCCTACTTGGTATCTCGGCCCCCACCAAGAATGAACAGTTGAGAGATTTCTCTGTGTTCCTCTTGGGCGGGGAGAAAAACCTCATGGTTCCCGGCAGTGTGATGATTACACCATCCTCCAGAAATCTTTTATCACCAGACACTCTACTCTCCAAGCATTAACGATTTTGTTGTCATTTTATTCAATCAGTTGTTTATTTATATTTGCTTGTTTGTTTTGCCAATGGCTCTAATTGTTAAGCTTTTGGTAACTATTACTTTTGTTTATTTATTCTAGCGGAAGAATAATGAACACACAGCGTTGTGTGAGTTTCAGGCATCTGTCACCACACCAAGTTGTTACACTGTTATAGACTATATTCCCTACGCTGTACATCACATCCCCATATCTTATTTATTTTATAACCAGAAGCTTGTACCTCTTAATCCCGTTCACCTATTTCATTAACTATGGAGAATGCAAGTTCTCAGATAGTCTCTGCGGCGCCAGTCAGATCACCCATAACAACAACTCTCCACCATTTGGAACTCCCAAGACCTTTGGCCGACTTCCCTGCATCTTATCAGAAAGGGAGGAAGAACACAGAGTTCTGATCCCTCTCTTGCACCCATACCCCATCCTTGGGATCTAAAGACTGGAGAGCTATAGAGACCCTAATCGTGGCTGGAGGCTGAAGCCAGCAATCGGACAGTTGTGCGACCCCTGGCTCTGCCATTATTCCCCTGTGCTGATACTGAGGCCCGATTCCCAAGGCGATCCCGAACTATCTGACAATCATCCCAAGGAACGAGATATAGCAGGGGGAGAGGAGCTAACTCGCTGTATATCTTATTTGCCTCCAACTGGAGTCCAGAACAGGCATCTTTTGAGGCAAAACTGTGTAAGTTTGATCTGGAAGTCATTGAGGGAGAATAAACACAGAGCAGAACCACACAATGTCATTTTTTTAAATAGCATCACTTCCCCTGACTCTATTAACACCTCTTTCCATTGAATTCAATGAGCCACTGAATGAAGTCTTTTGGCAGCTGCAAGGCACATTTGGTTGCTCCTGCCGGATGCAGAGTTCACAGTCTAAATAGCCTAGCACGAAGTGCTCAGCCTCTCCACACCGGGTGGCTTCACTTTAGAAGTCTTAAGGGCAACAAAAGGAAAAGTGAGAAATCAAGCATTCCCAGAGGGACAACGGTGAGAACCCAAGTGAAAAGCGGCGCATGCAGTATTTTAATATTCAACTAAAATCCTCCCAAGTTCCAAGAGCTGTAACTCTCTCTGGAGCAGGATAAGAGAAAACATTCTGCCATCATCCAGAAGAGAGTCTGGGACTGCCTATCTGGAGTAGCAATCAGCAGAGGTCTGTTGATCAAGGAGAGGAAGGAGTGTTTCTAGTCTCCTGGGGGGAAGTTCTGCAGGCCGAGGACCTCCGTGATTGCCCAGATGCGGACCCAGAGCCCACATCACATGCAGCCACGTGCAGGGATCTTCCTGCAGGGTAGGGTCACCAAGGGTGAGGAGATACAGCTGTGCTGCCACAATGGACGCCCTAGGTGGAAATCTTTATGAAGTGAGAAAAGACAAAGTGCCCTGCTGCCAGGAGAGCCACCTGTGAAATTCAGCTGCCCCAAGGCTGGGAGTCCAAGCCAAAGCCAACAGGACCCTCTGACCATCATCTCCGGGCACCTGGGCACCTGGCTTCCAACCCAGCAAACAAGCGCACCCTTCTACCAAACATAGGTCCACGGCCTGGGTCCAAGGTCTACATCAGAGCTGCTTCCTGGCAAGCCTGGGGACAATACCAGCCCCCACCCTGGGCTCTGGGGAGAGAGAAGAGCTTCCACTCAGTTCCCCAGTCTCTAGTGGGGTCACGCTCCAGATTCTGGCTTTATGTCCAATAAACCGGGCAGACTGAACCCGTCACTCTTCTTCTCTGGGCAGGGATTTCTTCTTTCAAAAATGAAGGATGCCTGCCTGGTCTCAGGACATTGTACAGGAGTAAGGACTTTAAAGGCCTCAAGACACTAGGTATGAGCAAGGACTTCAAAGGTATAAATACCACAAGTATACACCATCTTAGCCAACTGCTAACTTTTTTTTTTATGTTTTATTTATTTTTGAGAGACAGAATGTGAGCAGGGGAGGGGCAGAGAGAGAGAGAGAGAGAGAGAGAGAGCACGAGAGAGCATCCAAAACAGGCTCTAGGCTCTGAGCTGTTGGCACAGAGCCTGATGCGGGGCCTGAAGCCACAAACCGTGAGATCATGACCTGAGCTGAAGTCAGACCTTCAACCAACTGAGCCACCCAGGCCCCCCCCAACTGCTAACTTTTAAAATTGAACTAACAAAATTAAAATCCTATCAAAGTTTTTAATTAAAACAAATAAAGTAAACCTTACAACTCAGTAAGAAGATGTACAACCTACTTTTAAAGTGAGCAAAATATTTTAATCGACATTTCCTACCAAAAGAAGGTGCATGGATAGCTAAAGAATACACGAAAAGAGGCTCAATTTCACCAGTTGTCAGGAAAATGCAGATTAAAACCACGATGAGGTGCCACTATGAACCTGCTAGAATAGCTAAAATTTTTTAAATAGAAAATACCAAATGTTAGCAAGGATGCGGAAAAACTAAAACCCTCATTCATTGCTGTGGGAATGTAAAATGGAGTAGTCATATTGGAGAACGGCTTGGCAATTTCTTTAAAATGTCAAACGTAAACTTACTATTTTATGCAGACATTCCACTCTTGAGAATCCAACCAAGAAACAGAGAAACATGTCCACTCAGAGGCATGTATGCAAATATCCATGGCAGCATTACTTATGATAGTCTCAAACTGGAAACAATCCAAATGTTTGTCAACTGGCAAACATATAAACAAACGATGATAGGTCCATAAAGTGGAATATTACTTAGCAATGAGAAAGAACTAATTACTAATATGTATGATGATATAAACTTCAAAAGCATTATATGAAAGAAGACATGTACAAATACTACATATTGTATGATTCCACTTATATGAAATGCCTAGTAAAGCTCTGTAGTTGCCTGGGGCTGGAGGAGGCAGAGGGTTAGAACTATAAATGGGTACAAGGTTTCTTTTCGGAATGATGGAAATGTTGACTGGCAATGGCTGCACAATGCTCTGTGCTAAATCCATTGAACTGGACGTTTATGATGGGCAAATTTTATGGAATCTAATGATGCTTCAATAAAGCTGTTACAACAAAAGGGGAGGAAATGCTAGTGTCATCCTAGATCAAACCTCAGGCAGCGTAGCTACATTATTTCAGTGGTTCTTAATCTGGGGGGAGACCCTCCCATGTATTTTAAAGAAAAACGTATCTGAATCTCAGTTTACGTATACACACAGGACGATTTGATGCCTGATGCTTATCACTTGTGGTTCTTTTGGACCTCAAGTAGTAAGACTTCAGTTCTCTTTAACACCACAATACTCTTCCAGAACTAGGAGAAGAGGATAGAACACTGGAAAAAAGCCAATTCAAAGATTGTCACTTTTCTTCCAAGCAAAAAGAAAAAAAAAAAGTAAGTTTGGAAACACACACACACAAATAAAACAGTTTTAAAAAAGCAAGGCAAGTTTACATGAAAGAATGAATGAATGAGGCAAACCTGACAGAATGTCTCAAGGATGATGTCAAGATCAGCAATAACGATACCACATTTTGCAACTCTCAAGGTTCTGGCAGGTGGCTTTCCTCGTCTTTTCTCACCACTGGCCAGCACAGAGGCAGCCACCAGGCGGATAGAAAAGAGACAGAGTCTCAGGGATAGAAAGTGACTTGCTCGAGCCCCAGAGGTGGTGATCAGCAGTGGAAACGGCCCAGCCCCGAGCCCTGGCAATTTCCCCAACCCCTCTGCCATGCCTCAGCCTTGCGGTGCAGCCCCAGAGAACTTGTGTGACAGCACAATTCCTCGCCCTGCGAGAAGGTCTGGCCCACGCACAGACAGCTGGTAGTCACTTCGACCCCGATGACACCATTCAAAGTCTCCTCTGTTTGGCTTTTTGATTCCTGATTGACACTCGCTGGCAAGTGGAGATAAATGCGGGCTGAGGACAATGTTGATCCGCTCTGACTATTCTCAGCGAAAAGACTTTTCAGAATAACAAACAAAACAAAACAAAAACTCCAAAACATTGGTGTGCTTAAGGGACTGAATAGAGCCCAAGAGGTCCAGGGAAGTAGGGCCGTGCCTTTCAAGGCGCTGGCAAGTCCATTGAGGAGTTAATTGTTTGGGTGTACAATGCGTTTATTCTGACCACATACAAAGAGCTTTCTCTTCCAGGTCCTTCAAAAGCAAATGTGTCAAAGGGGCCAGAAGAGGAATCTGTATTAATGGCATCTCTTGGGGTCTCTGAGACTGAAGAGCCTTGGAGAATGAAGAAAAAAGAAATCACCACCCCCCTCCTGAGATTCAGAAGGTCGCTCAGTGATCCCAAGTCCCCTTGGAATCTTGGGCTCTGCCCAAGCCATGTCCATCATGGGTCACCCTCCCTCGTGAATTCTTTCAGGCTGCCATTGGTCATGTTTTCCAAAGACATAGAGATAAACTTCAGCCTGGCGGAAGTACTGTGCTTTTGAAGGGACCGACCACATTTACGCCAGAGCCACTAACCCCTTCAGTGTGTGACTCAGGCACCTTATGGAGAAGTTGAAATGATGTATTCTGGGCATCACAAGGAGACATCAGTACCTGTTTGCAAAAGTCCCTTAAGGCGCTGGCCCAAATCACCCCAGAAGGAGGATGGCATTTTAGTCAGCCTCAACATTTCCTAAGATGCATGTCCCAGGACCACAAGACTCGGCAACGTCCTGTGAGCTTTCCTAATCCTGACCTCTGAGCACAGAGGTTATCTGAGCACTTCACGACCTTTCCAGAGCAAGAGACCGATGTTTTTTCACATTCCATCTACCCACATGCATATTCCCTACCAAAAGAAGTAAAAACAAGCTTAAAGCAGTCTTTTTGCAAACAATTCCCCTCAAGCTCCACATTCCCATGAATAAGAGTAAAAACATGATGCTGGTGGAAAAAATAGACCAGACATGGAAGAAGAAGAGGAGAAAAAGGAGGAGGGAGAGGAGAGTGCGGAGGGGGGAGGAGGAGCTACCAGCAGCAGAGTCCGTTCAGAGCTGGGTGCACAAAGAGGACTGTGCTAATTTTTTTAAGTCTTTATTTTGAAATGATTCTAGGTTCTCAAGAAATTGCAGAAATAGTACAATACCCTTCACCCAGTTTCCCCCAGCGGTAACATATCTATAGTTAACATAAATAAATAGATAACCTATAATTATATAAGTAACCTCATTATTGTACAATAGCAGAATCAGGACATCGATACTGGTGAAATCCACGGGCCTTATTCATATGCCACCAGTTTTACATGTACTCATTTGTGTATGTGTGTGTGGGGGGGTATAATTCTATGCAGTTTTATCCGTGTGCAGATTCGTGTAACCACCATCAATAAAGCACAGAACTATTTCATCACCACCACGATCTCCCTCTACTACCCCTTTATAATCACTCTTCCCCCCTCCACCCCATCTCTCTCCCCTGGCACCCACTAATCCTTTGTCTGTATCTATAATTTTGTCCTTTCCAGAATGTTCCATAAATGGAATCGTGCAGCGTATGACCTTTGGAAATCAGCTTCTGTCACTTCGCATAATGCCCTTGAGATCCATCCAAGCCACAGTTGTGTATACCAACGGTGTATTCCCTCCTATTGCTGAGTCATATTCCACAGTGTGCAGGCACCATTGTGGGTCTCACCACTGAAGGACGTTTGCATTGTTCCCCTCTTCGGTTACTACAGATAAAGCTGCCGTGGTGGCTCATGTACAGGCTTTTGTGTGCACACAAGTTCTCATTTCTCTGGAATAAAGGCCCAGGAGTACCACTGCTAGATTATATGGTAAGTGGATGTTTAGTTCTTTACTTTTTAAAGAAACTTCCGAAGTATTTTTCGGAGTAGCTGTGTCATTTTACATTCTTCCCAACAACGCATGAAAGATCCAATCTCTCCACTGTCACTATTTTTTATTTTAGCTCTTCTAACAGGTGTACAGTGATATTGTATCATGATCTTAATTTGCATCTCTCTATACTTAATGATGTTGAACATCTTTTGTGTGTGTTTACTTGCTCCCTGCATCGGTGCTCTGGTGAAACGTCTATTTGTGTATTTTGTTGAGTTTCTGAGAAGATAGAAGTCCTATGTCAGATATGTGGTTTGTAAGTATTTCCTCCCAGTCTGTCCTTTTTTCTTTTGTTCTCTTAACAAGATCTTTCAGAGCAAGTTCTTAATTTCTATTAGGACCAATATCTCAGTTTCTTGGATCATGTGCTAGTTGATCTAAGACACAAAAGCTCTATGTTCAACTACCTACAGCTTCTTCTGAAAGTTTTAAGAGTTTTTACATTTTACATTTCAGCCCAAGATCTACTTTGAGTTAATTTTTGTATCAGTTGTGAGGTTTGGGTTGAGGGTTTGGAGTTTTTATTTTGCCTATGGGAGTCCAGTCACTATGGTGCTATCAGAACAATCTCTACACCTTTGTCAAGTCAGTTCACCATAGAAGTGCAGGCCTGGCTCTGGGTTCTTTGCTCTGTTCCTTTGGTCAATGGGTCTATCCCTTGGTCAATGCCATACCGTCCTGATTACCACAGCATTATAAGTCTTCATCGGAATACTAGGATTTCAACTTTGTGATATTCTGGAAAAGGCAAAATTATGGAGGCAGTAAAAAGATCAAGGATTGCCAGGGGTAGGGAGTGGGAGGCGAAAAGGGATGTACAGGCAAAGCACAGAGGATTTCTAGAAAAGTGAAGCAACTCTGTCTGATACTAGAATGGTGGATACGTGTCATTATACATTTGTCCATTTCCATAGAAAGTAAAACACCAAGAGTGACCCCTAATATAAACTATGGACTTCGGGTGATAATGAGGTGTCAGTGAAGATTCACTAATTGTAACAAATGTGCCACTCTAGTGCAGATGTTGATAATGGGGGAGGCTGTGCCTGTATCAGGGCAGGGGCTATGTGGGAAATTTGTGTACTTGCCTGTGTAATTTTGCTGTGAACCTAGAAGTGCTCAAAAAAAAAAAAGTCAGTTTTAAAACAGGAAATGAAACAAACATATTTAAAGGGGGACAGGTCAGAGCATTTGTTCAGAAGAACACTAGGAAGCATGAATTGAAAATTCATAAAGGGGGGCGTCTGGGTGGCTCAGTCAGTTAAGCATCCGACTTCAGCTCAGGTCATGATCTCACAGTTTGTGAGTTCGAGCCCCGCGTTGGGCTCTGTGCTGACAACTCAGAGCCTGGAGCCTGCTTTGGATTCTGTGTCTCCCTTTCTCTTTGCCCCTCCCCTGCTCGTGCTTTGTCTCTGTCTCTCGAAAATAAATAACATTAAGGATCTCTTTGTTTAAAAAAATCAGATAGAATGATACCTCCCATTTAAGTTTTCTTTTTAAAATTCTTAACTCTTCTAGCTCCGTTGCCTTTCCACGTAAACTTTACAATAAGCCACTTTCGAGCCTCAGTTTTCTTTCAGCAGGTACAAAATTGGAACACGAAAACCTGAAGGTGGCCTCTCCCATGAGGGCTCTGTGGCGCTCGGCGCTGGCAGTAAGTGGTTCAGATGCGGCCCTGAGGCCTTTGTACCTGCACTTCCTCCCTCCAGGCTGCTAAGCCATGCTGGGAACTGAACTTACTCAGTCAAGGGACAGTGTATTCTCGAAGGCCTGACAATCTCCGAGCCTTCACTGCACTTCGGGGCCCTCACAAAGGCACGGGGCAGAGGGATCAAGAACTTGCCCGTGGGCCATGCTCAGCCCAGGCAGCCTCGCCCAAGGGTCCTTCTTCGCGGCTCTGGCCTTGGGCACCAACCAGGGCTGTGTGACGGGGCCCCCTGCTTTGCGCCCCTCCCTAGGTGACACGTTCCCAGCATCTAGACGTCTGTGCTCCCTGGGAGGCTTTACCTCCATCGGAAGATAACCTCTGTAAGAAGAGGCTAAGAACCATGAGAATGGGAGTTCCACAAGGCGAGGCCAGAACTCTGATGTTACTTGTCACTGGGTCCTCAGTGACTGCAACAAGCCTGGCACTTAGGAAGCTCTCGGTAAACATTTGTTGAATACAAGAGTAAGAAACCAAGTATATACACCAAAGGTTCCTAAAAACACCAGGGACTCATAAGGACCTATGACTAGGAGGCTTTTCTGGATCCCTAATCCCCATTTCCTCTCCAGTCCTGGAAACAGGGATATGGCAAGGATTCAAACTCTTTGTTTAGTATCCTCCACACATAATTTGCTTTCAGAGACCCCAGAATAGAGACTGAGGTGGCGGGCCGGGACTGAGTACCAGGAGCCGAGCTGGGGAGGGGGAAGGACGGGGATGCAGCACACACATGCATGCTCTAACACACTCGGGCACACCCCCCTGCAATTGAACCCCACAGGGCCGGTACACAGATGTGCCAGGCTGGGTCAGGGTGGCTCGGGGCACCAACAAACAGCAGCCACACACGTGCAGAGAGCAAAAAGCTGCCTCTCGCAGGCCTGGCGCTGCCGAGGCACAGCTCTGTTTCCGGAGGCACCGTGTCAGAGGGAATGCTTCCCGCCCAGGGAGATCCGACGCGAGCAGAGGCCAACTCCCAGAGGTCCTCAGCTGTCTCCATTCAAATCCAGCCCCAGAGGTGGCAGGGAATCAGACTTTTGCCATCTGATGACAATGCTGACAGGTCAAGTGCAGACCCAGCCTCTCCTTCAGTGCTGGGGGGAGAGAAAAGAGAGGTAGCTGGGAAGCAGTTAGTGTCATGGGAGCAGGAGTGATGTCCCACGTGTAGAATGCTCTGAGACAGCCAGGCTCCCACATGTCGGCTAGTCTCAGGGCAGCGAGGGTGAACCTCCTTCAGGTGCGCTGCCCACAGGAGGGCTGAGGCTGGCGGCCACACAGTCCCCTTGGTCTGGGATGCCTGCCATCCCTCACCCCTGCACTAAGCACATCCCTCAGCCAGGAATGAGAGTGCTGCTTAATCCATCTCTGGAGCGACAGGTCCTCCGACCTGCCACCAACCTGTAGACCAGGGTCCGTGGAAGATTCTCAACACTGAGACACAGAGAGGGACCCCGGAAAAACGACTGTGACTCACTGAGAGTGCACAGTATGGAGCAGCTCCTGGGGGATAAACAGTCTCCATAAATTACAGGTGGGTTGGGTGTAGGGAGTTCTGCCTCTCTCCAACCCTGGCTTGACAAGTACAGACGTCTGTGCAGAAAATGTAAGCAGGGTCTGGTAATGCTTTCATTTTTCTCCCACTTCCTTAAGCAGCTAAATCCCAGACCTCTTACAAGTAGGAAATACCCAAACTGCGGAAAACTCCAGATGGCTCTCAACTTTCACTTGCTGTGTGTAGAAGCATTCCAGGGTCTCCACAGTCCTGGATGCACAGAAGAAAGCTCGGGAGAACTGGCAGAAAGACCTACAAACGCTTTCCCGCCCTCATCCCCTAGAGGCTGAGAATCCCCTCTTGTACCTCACAAGCAGCTGAGCCCAGAACCTGTTCCTGACTTTGTATTCAGCAATCCTGGAAGCTCCCCAAATTGTCCACTTCCATTAGCATCAAGACCCCAGAAAGAGGCGCCTCGGGAAAATGTGCTCCGGGTAAATTCATGATCTCGAAACACATTTTGCATCCCCGCTACTTCTCAGCTGTCCTTCGACTGCTTTGGTTGAAACCAAAAATTTGTCTCTACCCCAGCTTCTGCAGCCTCCAACTGTTCTCGCAGCGGACTGTCAGAGCTCAAGGGCAGCCCTCTTCCTGTCTTCTGATAGTCCTCTGAAGCATCGATAAAACACATGTGGAGTCACGTGTGCCTCCCCCAACATCCCCCACACCCCCACATCCCCCTTCAAGGGCAAGGACCAAAGGAGAAGCAGGGGAGGGGAGCCAGGATGGGAGTGCCCCAGATCAATGGATATTTGAAACTCAAACACATGGCCCGGGACCTACGCCACACGTGTTAATTACCACACATGTGCCCATAAAGGGGTCCGTTAAACACAAGGGGCCCAAAGAACAGAGTGAGGAAAGGACATTCCAAGGCATTAAGTAAATAGTCTGAAGTTCTGACCCTCCTCCCCTCCCAGAGCACGTGCATATGGGTAAGATAACAGCGCCTCCCTCCCTCCTTCCCCCACTTCTCGGGCCCCCTCGGGCCCCACACCTGTGGACCCAGGAGGCACAACCCAGGCCTGCCGTCTGGGCCAGCCGCCTGTGACCTGCTACCGCCTGGCCTCGCTCCCTCCTCCCTTCCTCCTGCTATCTCTCCGAGCCTCCTCCCCCAGCCTCCTCGGCTCAGCCTTCTCCTCCTCTCCTCCGCAGGACTAATTCCTGGCTGGCAACCAGACCCTCCATCTTCGCACAATACACCTTTTCATTCCTTCCAGGCGGAGGGAACCGATCCTCCGAGCCCTGTTGGCCCAGGAGTGGGGCTCCAAAAGGCAAGAGGGCGGGGAGAGGAAAGGCTGGGCCTGCACCTCTCCCCCCCCAGCCCCACTCCCCCCTGTCACCCCCACCACTCTCACGCCCAGACCTGAGGCCTGGCTTGTACCCCTCACTCTGCACAAGGGCCCAGGCCTCGCATCTCTGCAGCAAGCCTCAGTGCTGTGAGCTCCAGCTCCCAGGAGATTTTGTCTAGGAGACCCCACGTGTGGGCACCGGCTCAGACAAGGGGCCTTTGTGTCTTCCCACCTGCTGCCCTCCAGAGCACATTCCATTCTTAAGTGGCAGCCAGGAGAGGGACCTCAGCGGCCGACACAGGATATTACAAATGCCCTCTCGCACCCTGTCCCCCTTCAAACCCCAGCTTCCTGGACAGGTGTGGCTTCAGGTGGCGCTTCCTGCAGGTGGCCTGAGCCTGCTTTTCTCTGCACTGCCACAGCAGACAAAGAGGAGAGGATTAGCACTGACATACGTCCTCCAGAGCAGAAGGAAGGAGAGGCTATGGGCAAAAGTCAAGTTTCCAGAGGCAAGTGAGTCCAAGCATCCCCCACGGGGCTTCTGCACCACAGAGCAATCCTCCGTAGAAGCATCTGGGAGGCAGGAACCCATCCAGAGTAAGGAAGCAGACTGCTGGAAACAGCAGCTTATTTCTGAGATGAGGCTTCAGACTCTACCCCCTCTTCCTCGCACCATCCCCAGAGGAGTCAGTTTCCCCTGTCCTCTTCCAACCAGATCACCAGGAGGCCACAATGACCACGGGTCTGTTTCTTTTGTGGTCCACAGGGTGCAAAGCCACATCAGCCCAGAAAGTGCTTTTCTATGCAGATGAAGAGCTAAAATCCCATCCTTGGCCTTTCTCAGTGTGGCGGCTTCCTTCAGCCTCGTGCCCTCAGTTCCCTCCGGTGGGGAAAATCTGGGTGGTCAGTTTTGCACGACTGCCAAGTGTTTTTGCTACCCCCACGAGCCCATGCCCTGGGACAAAGGCATTGCTCCTAAAGTCTCCCATTGCAACAAGCAAGATTGAAGGTGGCTCCCCTTTCCAACTCCAATCAGTCGCAGACGGGCACATGCCATTCACAGGGTTGATGAGCTCAGGTCTTTGCAGGAAGAAATAGTCATGCCCTTCTCCCACTTCCCTACCCAGAAGGAAACCACCAACACACATGGCTACCTCTCCCTGTCCTGGGAAAGACCTGGAAAGGCATTTGCTCCATTCTTTTTACCAGCTTACTCATTCCTGCTTGCAGGAAGGCCCGTTAGTGCATGTCGTCTAGTGGTATCACCATGCTCCACTTCTGTGACTTCCTGGAGCACCTGCACTGGGGGGCAGCAGGTGCTGGAATAAGCATTTGGCGCAGGGGCCAGGGTCTTGCCTCAGTCTCCTTGTGACCACCTGTGCAGGATGAGCCCAAGCACCTCACGCAGATCCTCTACAGGCCCAACTCTCCACCTGGACTTTTACAAACGGGAAATTCCCAAGGCCCAGATTCACATGCAATCATCCCCTGTCTGGGTTTTACCCAAGAGCCGGACATGGGGTCCTAGAGTGTCTGCACATGCAGTGAAATTGATACTTGTTCTGCATGCAGCTATCAGCTCTGTGTGTGTGTGTGTGTGTGTGTGTGTGTGTGTGTGTGTGTGTGTGTTATTGTCCTGAAGGTAAATGGCGGTGGAGCTCAGTGCCCTCCATGCTGGAAATTATGGTCGGCCTATCCCAGGGACCTATTCCTCATGTTAGTTGCTCCGCTAAACAGCACTCAGACAAATGCCTTAATTGAGGTTAGCCACATAATTTGTAGGGCCTAGTACAAAATGAATATGCAAGGCCCTTTGTCCAAAAGGCAGGAAAATAGTGCCATTAAAGACACTAAACTATAAAGTTTCACCCTCCCTTCCACAGCCTCTCTCTTGGCTTGCCATGGCGTTTTTACATTTTTCTACTTAACATTGTTCTAGGTAAAGAGGGAGTAACATTTTTCGTGTACTGTGAAAGCCCTCACAGCATCCATCACAAAAACTATACGCCAATGGGGCGTCGGGGACGCGCACATGCCGGCTTCACTGTCCCCCTGGACTTAACAAAACACAAGTTTAAAGATGGAGTGGCTAGGAAATCCCAGACAAGAGCTGCGCAGGTGGTAAGCCCGTGGAGCCAGGCGAGTCCTAGTGAAGAAAATCTGGATGTGCTGGGACAATTATCAAGGAGAATTGGGGAAGGGAAAGAATATTCAACCGGGGTTCCAAAGTAAGAGGGTCAGAGCAGACGTGGACATGCCTACTTTCATCGTCCTTTTTGGCATAATGCTGCCTACCTGGCAGCTCACGGCCTGAGCTGCCCAGGAACCAAAATTCTCGGGTCCCTGCCAGCTCTGTACATCCTCACTCCCATCCCTCAGAACATCTGTGAGCTCGGTCCCCACCACGGCACGAGCCTTACTTACCTCTGGTACTTCTAGGAGGAAACCCAGAATAAGAATGGAGGTTTCCAGCAGGGGACTTTTAGCTTACACCCAGGCTCCTTCCATCTTGTCTAGAACTCTCCTCGGACTGGCTTTAGAAGCAAACATTTGGATAGAGCATAAAACTCTACTCACCTTTCCTTCCTGAGTTACCCTGGCTCAAGGGCTTGTCGGTGACTGAACCTTGGGTAAAAGGGAAACAAAAACACAGACATTCAGATTGCATTGTGGTTGGTTTCTTTCAAAGAGCTGGCAAAGCCTGATGTTATGAGCATATGCTTATGTATATACGTGCATTGTATACATGTCTAGGGTCATTATATACAAAGCTAGTACATACATACATGTCAAGTGGGGTTTGTTTAACATCAATGTCACTCGTATCACAGTACTGGTGAGATGAACCATGATTTCCAGGCAATGTCCTTGACCAGATTTTTTACAAAACCCCACGTCTACACAACTCCCTGGTGACTGTTCCAATAACTGCCCCTCACCTCCACTCCCCATCTCCCCCCCCCCTTTCCCACCACCTTCATGTTCTGAGCCATAGCCACTCAGTAGGGCCAACTAAAAAGAAACCCCTCTTACTGCAAAGGCAATGATTCACATCCCTTGCTGGTTAGGGCAGGAAATCGGCGATTTTCCATCTGCATTAAGTAGAAAATTGTTGGCCCAATTGTACTGAATGGGCCAAAATAGTCTGAGGCATGGAAACAATTTTCTAGACGCGGCCTGTTCCTCAAGGAGGGGGTGGTATATGTGTTTGGCCAAACGCTTTGCTCGGCATACGCTAGCATGCCATGTGCACCCATCCCGCGGTCCTGAGCCTGTGGCACCTGTCTTCCCCATGGAGTCCACACCACGCAGGGCAGGACCAGCTCGCCCACAGAGGGTCGTGTGCAGAGGCCCCACCACCAAGAGTAACAAAGAATCCCGATTTTCTCACTCCATAGCATACCCCTTCTCCATATACTAGTTTTGTGAGAATTCAATTATATTCCCCCTGCGTGGCCTGTTTCTAGTGCATTTGTTTGCTTTAAGTGAAACTTTCCAGGTCATTTGCAAGGAGGGCTCATTCCTGCCCCGCCCCACACCAACCCCAATTAAGGTTTCCAGTTTCCATGTAAACCACAAATAAAGTAAACTTTCCATTCTGGCCAGCAAATCTTGGTTTCCTAATGTAGATACTCACTGCCCTTTCTTCCTGCTCCTTTTATAGAGCAGGGCCGGTCGAAAAAGGAGTACGTCTTATGAAAAAAGAAAATTGTTAGGATGTCAGGACTGCTAACCCTTGGAATGTCCCGAAGGTTTCAGAGTAATGTTTTATATTTTGCTTGCACTTAAGAGTTAAAAATAAGTAAATACATAAAATCTTATACACACAGATACGAAGAAATAGGAAGTGGCTGGTCGTCGGACAGGCTTTATTGAATGAGGACTGAGCCACACAGTGAATTAAGGGAGTGACTCCCAAGTCCCCCACGATCTGAATGGAAGTGGAAGGCGTGGAGCTTGCATAAATCCAAAATGCACAATCCTGAGAGGCTGATCTAAGAGCAAAATTTCCCTCTGCTTACAGAGTTGGAAGGAGAAAGGACTTAATTATGCGGTGGGCTCATGTAACGGGTCACTATGAAGCAGTGATTCCCTAACTTGTCTAGTCATCAAAAACACCTGAGGAACTTCGCGAACATGTGGACTCCAGGTCTCATTCCAGACCTACTGGATCAGACTCTACAAGGAGGAGCCTCGACACCCGGCTGTTTTTAACTCCCCAGGCACTGCTGATGAAAGTCAGAATTGAGGGCCACGGTCAGGAAAGTTTTCCATTACTCTACATTACATCTGGGGTGGGGGTGGGGGCTCAAAGATAGGGCATCACGCCACCACTCCCCTCTTGTGTGCTCATGACAGACATCACTAGTTGATCATTCAGCCCTTGATGCTGAACATACACTCTTGAAATCTATCTTAATAAAGTGCTCCCAAGGCCATTAGCAAGCAGAGCACCCAAGCTAAAAAAATGTATATGCCATTCTTTAGGGGTCACAGCCGATGCTTGGGAAGAGGGCATTGGACCAGAAACCTAAACTCAAAATAAAGAAATACATACACGTGGGCAACTACTGACCCCATTATCCAGCTGACTACAGAGCAGCGTGTTAGAGTAGAATCCTCTCCAGTCTGGAAGAGGGCTCATAACCACCACCCGTCTTCCACCTATTTTTCAAAGGCTCCCCCACGAGATGCAGGAGAGCAGCTAAGGGGTCTCTCTCCAGCTCTTGGCTTTCTTCCCGCCCCTCCCTACGGTACCTGAACATACAGGAGTTTTATTCTGCACAGAAGAGCCGCTGATGGGCTTCCCGTCTGGGGTGACGCACCAGCAGTACCCTGTGTACGTGTGGCACTGCACCTGTTTAGGGAAGTGAAGAGAGGAAGAGAACCATAAGTCTTGGGTCACCATATCAACAGTCATCTCCCACCCCTTCCAAGGCATTGCCACCATGGCAGACGACCTCCTTCCTCCTCTCCCCCTGCCCCTGTCCCCATTGTCTATTGCAAGTGGGTTAGTTGGCCAACAACACGGATTATGTGTCTTCCGTGTAACTCCCAGGCACAACCGCAGAAACCTACTTACTTCTTTCTTATGACTTTGAATGCTGAATATCCTATATCATACCTAAAGATATCCACCTCATTTGCCCTGCGATGGTTTTCACCAAGACCTGAGCATCCCCCCTCCCCAGCTGAGCACTGGTGTACACCCCCACCCAATCGTCAACAATTCTGATTGGTGACCCGATTTGGCAAGTGCAAGTTGGAATTTCACTGCTGCAGGCTGATAGGACCCTTCTTTAACAGGCATCAACAAGTAGTGAGCTCTTCTTCTTTTTCTAGCTTTTCCCAGCATCCGTTCATAGAGTCAGCCTGCCTACTGATTAGGTGGCATGTCACTAGCAGTTGCCCACTAGATGACGGGGTTAAGGTAAGAACAAAGCCACTCCCGCCTGCAGGTTCTAGTTGCTGTAACACTGGGCAGTCAGCCTTGAGCCTCCATAATCAGGTCCACCCTGTCTGGGAAGAGTAAATGAAAACGAGCCTTTTGCTTCATTCAGGGTGACTTTTCTCTCTCTTCCAACAGCTGTCACTCTGTCCATTTCCTCCCACCCAACCCCACCATCCTCTTTCCCATCTATTTCCCAACGTGGAGCTCCTCTACCCAAATCAGGGAATCACCCCTGCCCCCCTGCTGAAAACCACTTGGTGATTTGCCACTAGATTCAGGATAGAGATTAAGCTCATTTGTGTGGAGCTCAAGGTCCCCTGTGATCTGTCCCCTGCTTATCCCTGCAGTCTTGTTTTACACCCATGTCTCCACATACACCCTCCATTGGAACCACAGTGAGCCCTATGAAGCCAGCAAATACATCGTAGGATTTCATGATTCGGAACATTTGTCTGTACCGACTACTCAATGGTCCAGGATACATTCCCCAACCATCCCCACCCCCTCCTAATCCCTTTGTATTCCCACTCTCTTTATGATGCACCTGCTCTGCAAAGTGGTCCCAGACTCCTGCCTTCTCACCTCTGACCCTCTGTGTACCCTCAATCCTTAAATTAAGAGCCCTTAGCTCTCCACCAAGACTGTGACCTTCCTAAGGCAAGGGACTGCATACTGGTTATTTCTATCTTCCAAGCATTAAGAATAATGCCCGACATTTACTGCAGGCATTTGACAAATTGAATAAATGCTTGAATTATCATATTTCCCCAGTTCTTGGTCCCCATCAGTTCTAAAAAGGTAGCATCAATTCAAACAGTCCCACTACATGAAACGTAGATCTCAGTGACAGGATGGGTGCCAACTGCAAAGACATCAACATGTGAAAAAAAAGTGTCTCTTGGGTTCAAGGACATATTAGAATCAAGGATATCAAGGATAGACAGTAATAGCACATGCATTGACTGGTGACATATAGAGGGGTATACAGGTAAAAGAGATCCCATGGCCTGGGTGAAATCCAGAAATTATGAGAAAGGCAGAAAACTGCATATACAAAGCTTTTGCTCTTGTATATGTTCCAAAAACTGTAGTTTTCCTGAAAAGCAGTTGCTTTAGTACAGACCTACCCACAGAAATCAGGATAAGAACAAGATGGAGGACACCATGTTCCTACCAGTACGAAGACTGCGTATAAATGAGGTGTTCACCTTGACTGTCCATGTAGAGAAACTACATTTAATGCCTATACTCCAGTACCATATTCCACCCCCACTTGATCTCGTAGAGACATCCATAAACTCCGTGGCTGTGGGTGCTGCCCTAGATGCTCACCCCAGATCAGTATCTTGGGTTGAGTCAGTGCTACCTTCTGAGAAGGCTAATGATGGAATAGGAGAAATGCAGATAGACCTGGGTTTGAATCCTGGTCCAGTCAGTTATAAATAAAGCACGTTACTTAGCTCTTTGAGCCCCATTTATGAAACGGGGAGAATGACGCCAAACCTGGAGGGCTCTGGCTCTGGCAAAAGAAAACAGACAGTGTGAGTCTAGTGCCTGGCACGGGACATGGCTGGATACAAGGTGACTATGGCAATGATTGCTCTCAGCTGGGTCAGAGACACCTGGCAAGCTGGCCTCCTCCTCCAGGGCCAGAGCTCCCCTAGTAACCTCCAGAGGCTTGGGTGGGAAACCCTGCTGGAAACTTGGGAGTTTACCCCTCCAGCTTCTGTCAGCTTTGCAGGGGACAGTCCCTAGATGATTCCTTGCCAGTGGCAGCATTTTAATGGGGCCTGGCTGGCTGCTTTCTCCTCCCTGGCCAATAATCACCTGTGGAGAAACCAGTCCCCAGGGCTAGGCGTCCACACTGACTCACTCCCAGGCCCCATGGTTCCCATGGCCAAAGCCATCCTCCCTCTCCACGAGGATTCTGTCCCCAGAGTCCAACATAGGAGGTGGTTCCTCTGGCCCACTGCTGCCTGCTGGGGCTGGATGCTATGGACACACTGGCCATGGAGAACGGCTGGATAAAAGCCCCTTCCTCCGGGCCTTGCAGAGCCCCAGCCAGAGCTACTGAGGAATGAACTAAATGCATGAGTAGGAGGCTAAACCCAATGCTTTGTTTCAGGGGATATAATCTGACCTCTGGGCTAAGCAGGTCCCCAAGGCCACACGCTCACTGAGTGTGCCCATTGTATCCCTATAGGCATGTGGACGCTGCCTCCCAGCCCCCAGCCAAGCCCACAGGCCCAAACACAGACCTTTCTCCCCCAGGCCCCTCAGCACTTTCCTCAGACCAGGCTCCAAGGACTAGACTCTTGATTACAAAATCCTCAGGTTGGGAGGTGCTGCCAAGTCCTAGAGAACTGACTTGAACAAGGAATGGTTGTCACACTCCTCAGAGGCCTGGGGCAGACAACAGTGGGCCCACAGAGGACCTGAGTTAAGATCTCAGGCTGCAGAGCTCAGGAGGTGACCAGCAAGGTCATTTCCCTTTGCTAAAGGAACCCCAAGCTATTCACCCATGATTCTCAAAGGAGAGGTTGCTTGTAAATTGCCCTGGGGAGTTTTCAAGATGTCTTCTTGAAGACAAAGAAGTTACAGGGAGACCGAAAGCATGGGTCATGGAATCAGACAGTAGCCCAACTTAACTAACCAGCCCCACCACTGAAGTTAGCCACTTCTCTTTCCAACCCTCTGTGGCCTTGGTTAAGTTTCTTAATCAAACCAAGCCTCAGACTGCCCATGGCTACTTAAAAACCAGAGATCATTGTGCTTACCTCATGCAGGGGGTGTGAGGATTAAATTAGAAAATGTAAATAAAGCACTGAGCTCACAGGGTAAGTACCCAGGTAAGCTCAGCCATTTATTTTTATTACCATCGTGTTATTTTTCACCAAACTATCTCTACACTCAGAAAGGGCATAGCCAGATTCTCTGACAGAAACAAAAGAACATCCTAGTCTGACCAGTCCCCAGGGGAAGAGGCAGTCTAAACTCAGCAAAAAGTTTGAGAATGTTTAAGTGGGAGAAAGGGAAATTCTCTTTTCATGTAGGAACAGTTCAGTTAGTCTCAGAGGAGAGAAGTAAGACTTCCTGCAGAAAAGCAACCAGGATGTAAACTCTGTAGAATTGATGGTCTATGTACACATGACCGACATATAAACTCTACTTAGTGTGGCTTCCTCCCTTGAAAACTTATTTAACACTTTAAATTAATAGGTCATCCCCTTGTTCTACCTCCCCCACCCCAGCCTCAAATGAGTCAATTCTCATATTTAATTTATGGGAAAATCAGGGGCCAAGAGGAATTGCAAAGGTAAATAGCCACTTCTAGGATCTCACTGTGCAGTTCAAAATTTTTTTCTGTTTTTTTATTTATTTTTGAGAGACAGAGAGAGACAGCACAAGCAGGGGAGGGTCAGAGAGAGAGGGAGACACAGAATCTGAAACAGGCTCCAGGCTCTGAGCTAGTTGTCAGCACAGAGCCTGACGCAGGGCTCAAACCCACAAACCATGAGATTATGACCTGAGCCAAAGCTGGATGCTTAACCAACTAAGCCACCCGGGCGCCCCTCACTGTGCAGTTTTCAAAGGTCAAGGTTGTTCTAGGCCCAAAGGGATTGATAACAAACCATGGGATTTCCTCCTATTCCACTCTGGAGCATCCTGGGAAAGCTGATATATCAATTGATGGGTCTTCCCTCAGAGGAAAAAAGTACATCAACCCTAAGTGAGGTTACTCACTGCTTACCTATACCATTGGATATAACTGGCATACTTAATATAGGCTTTTATACACCAAGGATACTGTATATGAACCTCACAGTAAGCACAAACCCAAAACCTATAATTGATACACAAAAAATAAAGAAATCCAAACAGAACACCACAGAAACTCATCAATCACAAAGAAAGAGACCAAAAGAATAAGAAAGGAATAGAGAAAAATAAGAAAACAATTCACAAAATGTCAACAATTATGTTCCTATCAATAATTATTTTAAATGTAAATGGCCTAAATGCTCTAATCAGAAGACATAGAGTGGTGGAATGGGCTAAAAAAATACAAACTGGGGGTGTCTGGGTGGCTCAGTTGGTTAAGTGTCCAACTTCAGCTCAGGTCATGATCTCACAATTTGTGAGTTCGAGCCCCACATCGGGCTCTGTGCTGACAGCTCAGAGCCTGGAGCCTGCCTTGGATTCTGTGTCTCCCTCTCTCTCTGCCCCACCTCGGCTCATACTGCCTGTGTCTTTCTCAAAAATAAATAAACATTAAAAATTTTTAAAAAACAGAAAACTCATCTAAATGCTGCCTGTAAGAGATGACTCAGACCTAAAGACACATATAGACTGAAAGTGAGGGGAGAGAAAAATATTTACCATGCAAATAAAAGTGAAAAAAGAAGCCAGGGTCGCCATACTAATATGAGTCAAAATAGACTTTAAAACAAAGACTATAACAAGAGACAAAGAAGGGCATTACCTAATGATAAAGAATTTCATACAAGAAGATAGAACCATTACAAATATGTACACACCCAACACTGGAGCATCTAAATGCATAAAGCAAATATTAATGGGGATAAAGAGAGAATTTTATGGTAATATAATAATAGTAGGGGACATTAACCTCTCACTTGCATCAGTGGATAGATCATCCAGGTGGAAAATCACTAAAGGTACTCTAAAACAGTGTGTTTTTAGGTAAGCACATTTCATCTCTGACTCATACATTTAAATATTTTTGGCAAGAAGCCCTTTGCATAAACAGCCCACTGGTATATTTCAGGTCAACCTCTGTCCAAATTAAGACAAATGTGAAATTATTTTAAGCCTGTTAGTCTTCAACATTAGCCCAACTCCTGGACATCTGGAAGAACCTGGGAGGCTAGCACTCGCAACAAATGCATTTGAGTCGCTGATGAGTACACAGGAGCAGCACAGACAGCAACTCACAGGACAAAGCAGATAGGGGACCGAAGGCAAGGACAGCAGTGAGAAAAAGAAAGGAGACTAACAGACTATACATATAGACAACCATCACCCACGACTGCCATGTCCAACATGGAAAACACCACTTGGACTTTCCAGTGGCTTCTCACTCACCACCGATGATCTATGCATGATCTCACTGGGGCGTCAAGGTCACCCTGTGTGCCAGTCCTTCATAGGAGAGGCACACAAAGCAGAAGCTATTTGTTCAAACGTCACAGCTAGTTCTTAACAGCACAAGAATCTGGATCCCTGACTCCCGACTGTCATAAAATTTCAGAATTGAAATTTTTACAAAGGAGGAAATGGGTCCAGAGACAGAGAGGTGGTGTGATTGCAGCACCTAGTCCCCACAGCTGGAAGCCCCCAGACCTAGAAGGGAGAAGGAGAAAGACATGGCTCCTCGCACTAGCATCTGAGGGAAACTGACAGGGTCTCTCTGTGCCTTGTCATTCCCTGGCATATGGAACTCTTTGGAGGGGAGAGGAGAGCGAGATGGGGTACATATTCGAATCAAGGAGGCGGCTGGAAGAGTCTCTTGCTCCAGCCTCAGTGAGAGGCTGTTTCTGGAGTGGCTTCCGTGACAGCATGGCGGCCTCTGCTGCGCCCCCTTGGCTGGGCTGCTTTCCTCCGGCTGTTCTTGGGGGGCTTCTGATAGGAGTGGGACCTCACATCCCAGAGCAGCTCCTCAGCTGTTGGACTTTGCTGCCCTTGGTACCAAGAGCCCCCAGCTTCCCTAGGCCTTGCACACGTGCACCTGCCTCTCTGATACAGTCATGAATTCCACTAATGTTCTCTGGGGTGTGACTAGGAATTATTGTGGATGGAGGAGTTCTCTCGCCAAATAATTTTGGAAATATTGGGTTAAGTAAAATTAAAAGACTTCTTGACTGCACAACTTCTCCAAGTCTTAAGTCAAACGAGGATGATTTCACTCTAAGAGGAAGATGCTGTTGGCAGCAATTCCTAAACGTATTTAACTGGAAGACCCTCCCTTAATTTTGAGCGGGGAGCATTTCGGGGCACTAGTATTCTCTGAAACATGCTTTCAGAACAAGGCAATGTGATGAGGTGCAAGGCCTTGCTGTGTTTCCTTGCTTTTCCCAGTCCAACTTTCTTCCAGCCTGGAATCAGGTTCTCATTTTAGCTCAATCTCCCTGAAATGATTTCCCTCAGGCAACTCCCCCACCCCAGCCCCACCATCTTTTCTTGCAACCCTTTCCCTAGTTCTGTATCTGTGAAGAAATCCATCTTAAGTTGCCACTGACCTTCACTGACAGCTGGGATCCCCTCCAAGGCACAGCCCCTTCCCACCCCGTGGCTTCATTTCCCCCCTTTCTTTGTGCCTCTTTTGTGAAATAGAAAATGTGAGCCATATGCAAAGGGACAGGCTTGATCCAGCATTCTTAGTAGCAACTCCCAAACTTGTCATGAAATGACTACTATCGTGGATTTGAACATTTCCCAGCAGAAAAAAATGAAACTCAAAGCAGAAGGCATGAGGATATTTGTCTGACTCTTTTGGCAGGGGGAGTACGAGACCTTTTGTTTTTTCTCTCATATCTGTCAGTCAGTCGCTCCAAATCAGTTAGCAGGTTCTCTGGATTAAGTGAATGCACAGTGAAAGTTAAGCATCTTGCTATTGGTCCAACCGATAACTTTGTTTCAGGGCAGGATTTCCAACTGCCCCACTTTTCTTGTGTCCACAGTCTCTTTAGGACCTCTGAGACACTGTGTTCCTCCATGGGAGCCAGGGGCCCTGGCTGGAGTGAATCCCCAGGCCATCTGAGACCACCCTTGTTCCCCTAGAACGTCTCTCTCCCTCCATCAAAAGCTGCAGAACATTGTTTACTGGGTGTGCATTAGATCACCTGGATGACTTCTGAAAAAAGCTGGCTGGGCCCCACCCACAGAGTTTCTGGATTCCTGAGGTCTGGGACCAGCTGGAGAATCTGCATTTCTAATCAATTCCTAGGTGTTCTTGCTGCTGGTCCAGGAACCACAGTTCAAGAGTCGTTGCTTTAAAGGAAACTTCTCCTACCCCACCCTTCCAGGCATGTATCATTAAGCACTCAAGAAACAAGTACTTTTCTAGGTGGGAATGGGGGAAACAAGGAGCCAGCCCTATGGCCATACTTCTCTCCAAAGTTTTTATGTTCCAGTTGTTTGGACGACATGTGGTCTTTTAATTCATGGATCTAGTGATTGCAGCATTAAACTGTCTGGGTGATTTCACACATGGAAGAGAGTTTGATTGCAGTGAGAAGAAAGAGGGAAGTGGGAAGGGATGGTGTAATTCTTTCAGTCTGGCTAGCATGAGCTGTTTTTTCCTCAGTTTGGAAAAGCTTATCCCACAAGTGTCCCCCCTCCTCTTTTGTCGGGTTTGGCTCAGAAGGAACAAGATGCAGAAGGAGAAACATGGCTTTGGAGTCAGTATGTCCTGGGTTTAAATACCAATCTCTGTCCAAAGCTGTGTGACTCTGGCCAAGTCACTTAAGTTCTCTGGGCCTATCTGTGATACAGGGCTAAAGGCTCCCACCTTGAAGGTTATTAAGAAGACAACGGAGACAAGATATATAAAGCATCTAATATGGTGGAGGGAACAAAATCACGCATGACAATGGAATCATTACAACCAATCCCTCAGAAATACAAGCAATTATCAGGGAATATATGAAAAATTAAGAGAGAGCACCCAAATAGATAAAATGGCGTAGGGAGTAGGATTTCTACTCAGCACAGCTGATTTCGTCCTTTCCCCCTTCCCTTTGCAGGGAGGGTGGGGTCATAGCTTCAAGGTTCTGCTCTTCTTTTTGGCTGCAAACATGATCTCTTACCTTATGCCAGGTTAGGGAAGACAGTATGTTGGGGAATGAGGGATTTTCCTTTTCGAGTATTGACCTCATCCTCCCAAGTTTAATGCAGGGGAATGCAGGGAAGGAAGATAACCTTTCACTTTCAATTACTCCTAAATACGGAAGTCCTTGTGGATGTTTTTTAGCTGTTGTTGGTGTAACAGAGAAGCCAGCATGATATTTTTTAGAAGTTGGTGTGTTTAGAATGAGAGACAGAGTCATTCATTGCTAGGCTATTTATGTCCACATCTGAAATACTGTGTTCAGTTTGGGGAAGGACACTCTGTAAGAGGGACCTTGGCAAACTGAATTCCGAGGAAAGAGAGACATAAATCCCTGTTATATAGGAATGACTGATAGAAATAAGGATTTCTGCCAAGGCAAAAAGAAATGTTTGTTGGCTAAAAGAGAGACTTTCACAAGGACATAATAGTGTCTGTCTTCAAATCTTTCTGTGCAAAGTGAGATTGCTGTGGGTTCAGCAAGTCCTATGGCTAGAGCGGGGGTCATCTCCAGTCAATGTAGAGAAGGACTTTCCAAATAAATTATCCCGAAAAGCATTATGTGTGTTGTCTTTGGTGGCAGGTAATAAGCTTCCTGTCTCTGGTGGCAATCAAGCAGAAGGTAGATGACTGGGTCTTGAGCCCTGGATTGAGACAGGGTAGGGAGAGGAAGGAGAAAATGAACCAGATACCTCTGGGGTTTTCTTTGACCCAAAAGTTCTGTGACTTGACAACCTTGCTCTAAATTGATTTTACACTGCATAGGAGGATGGTGAAAATCTATAAACTAGTACCTAATTAGCAGTTAAGACTACTCCAAGTGTATGATAAATGTTTTTTTGTATTTTTCAAAAAGTTTAAATACCATCCCCTCAGCATACACATAAGGGATATTTTAAAAACCCGAATGTTGTAGCTTCAGGGATCTAGAGAACTTTATTTTCTCTGTCCCCTCTGCTTAAACACCAACCACGTCACCTCTTGTTTACTCACTTTTATTTCCATTTGGGGGGAAATATCAAAGATGGTTTCTTTTTTTAATTTTTTATTTCAGCATAGTTGACTCGCATATACTCTCTTATTGAAAAAAGAAAATACCTAATAATAAAGCCCCACAGGTATAGGAGCTTTATTCAGATGGGGGCAGGGCAAGATGGGACAGGACAGAGGCAGGAAGAGGGCAGGACAAAGGTGGTCTGCTGGAGTGGGCCTCTTCCTTGCTACCACATCTGACTTCACTTTTAATAAAACTCTTTGGCCTTCAAATCTCCCTCTTGTGTTCTTATGACCATTCCTTACTTTGATGGAAAAAAAAAAATACCACCTCTTTAATTTTGTAGAAAAGCTTAGTTGACTGACCTGCCGGTCACCTCCTGGCTTGTAGTGTGCACCCACAGTGGAGTGGCAATGGCCCCAGATGGGTATGTGTTAATGGTCCTGCCTGGAAGGTTCCTGAATAAGTGTTTGCTGTAGGCCAATTTGTGCCTCCGCACCCGGCCCCCCCAATTGAACATTACCTAGTGTCTTACCAAAGCAAAAGGTGTGAAGGTCGCCTCCCAGAGGCCATCAGCTGAACCTCTCTCCCAGGGCAGTAGCACTCTCTCCCCTCACCAACAGCACCCCTGCTGGGAGCGCCTTCGGTCCCCAGGACTCTCACTGAGTCAGACATTGCATTTGTAGATTGCTCTCCTTCTAAAGGCTTCTGCCCTATTTTGAGTCAGAATGTGAGTCACTATATACTTTACTCAGTATCCTGGGTCAGCTCTGTGGCACTCACTCATCAGTAAAAATCTACTGGGGTCCACGAAGGTTTGAAGATGGTTCTCTGTATCGCTTTGGTCATCCCTTTCCCCCCATCTGTTGGTTCTTCCCAGCTGCAAACCAAACATGTCTGGCTCCTTTGAGTGTTCCTCATGTGACATAATTTCCCCACCATACCCACCTGAGTTCCTCTCCTAGGTATGCTGCAATTAGGCAGCATCACTTTAAAAGATGGCTATGTCCTTTAGAGAGGCAGTAGAGAGCAGTGGTTAGGACCAAGACCGCTGACATCAGACTGTTTGGGTCTGAATCCTGACCCTACACTTGCAAGCTGTGTGACCCTGGGCAAGCGTACAGGTTCTGGGTGCTCCTAGCTGGGCATCTGAGCTCCCCGTGGCCCTGATGAGTCCGTCCCTCCATTAGTCTCCGTGGAAACAAACAGAGCAAGAGGGGGCGTACTTGGGAGGAAGGGAAGGATGGAGGCCTGCTTCTCTCTCCTTCCTGCCGCCTGTGGGAAAAGTGAGGCTCAGAGGTGAGGGGGGCTTCTACCACCCTCTCTGCTTCTCTAAGTGCCTGGACTTAAGCTATGAAGCGGTCTGGATATTCCTTTTGAGTGCTCCCTCCTCCCCACCCTCACATGACAGAACTGTGCTTCCTGAAGTCACCTCTGCAGGCCTGAGTTGTGTGACTAGCTTGCAAAGCAAATGACGCCAGCCAATCTGGGAGAGGATGCTAGGTGGCCATTCAGCATGGAAGAGGAGGTCGGGCAGGCAGGTCATCACAGAACACAGTGGATACAGTGTTTGAGCAGAAAGCAGGCTCCATCCACCCACACCGCCCGCACTCCTCTGTACCTCGTGGGTGATTCTGGGGATACTGGTTCTCTCACTGAGAAGAGAGAGCGGCGGGTCCCGCCACGTATGAGCGAGTAGGTGGACCACTTGCTAGACAAGTCCTTCCTGCACATGGAAAGATCAGGCTCATCGTTCACAAAACTAAGAATTCACTTTCACAGACCCCATGGGAACAGGACATGTCCTTAGGGGATGACAGAGTTCTGGCATCACAGCGGGAAGGCGGCTGTACACCCCTGTGAATGTTAAAAGCCACCGAATTGTACACTTGAAGGGATAAATTGTACAGAACATGAATTATATCTCAAGAAAGCTGTTACTTTAAAGAACAAAACCAGGGGGCCAGCTCATGGGTCACAGTCTGCCCACTTCTGAGATAGCTCAACTACTTCTCCCATTTTACAGCCAAGCAAACTGATACCTAATGAGGAAGAAAACTAACATTCGCTTAAGAGCAACTATGTGCTAAACAGTGGGCATTTTCATGTAAATGTTCATAGGCAGTATCTGGCTGTTTGGAACAAAAGCCATGCAATGAAAACCAAACATAAAGCAAGGAATAAGATGCCCTTGGCACAGGAGATGTTCAAATTATAACAATAATAATATGTTTATTGAGTATTTATCACCCCCCCAAAAAAAAGCAACAACTTAACTTACAGTGGGTCTAGTTACCATTATGCCATTTATACATAAAGGATGGGCTTGATTTTTTAACAGCATAACAGCTTTATAAAAAAGAAAAGAAAAATTGGCATTGTACACGCTCTAGAAGGCTTAGGAAGCCTAGAGCAAGCCACCATCCACTGTAACATACAGCACTGGCTTTGTTTGGGGACTTCCAGAGGTGCCATTTAGGGCTAGAGAAGCTCAGAACACTCGAGCTTACAGAAGCCGCAGGGTTCCAGAACTTTACCTAGAGAGGCCTCTGCACCGAGCAGAGACCCACATGGTCGCTCTAGGTACGACAGTTCCACATTAAGACAAAAAGACATAGCTCCTAGTGTCAACAACGGAAGGACAAACCCTTCCCCCATGTCAATGCTTAGCACTCCAGCCTGCCAGTGCCCAATCTGCCAGGGGTGCCAGGGCATCGGTCCCTTCCATCCTTGCTGGGAATCTGGAAGAAGCCCACCCAGATGGTAAACCTGGGTGTTTCCAGGGCAATTGCATCACACAGTTCAGGCCTGCAGGGATGACTTCAGGAGTGGTAGTTCTACACGATGGGGGTGGGGGGGGGGGAGGAGAAGCCAAGAAAGAACATTCACACCTGCTTCGTAGCTTGGCCTGGGCACTTAGGAAATAAGCTGTAGTTCCCTAAGTGTTAGGAAGTCTAACAGTAAGAACTCTGGAAATGCTGACAAGGGGAGCACAGAACTTTTTATTTGAACTTCCAACTTTAGAAAAAAGCATCATTGAAAAGAAATTACAGCTCCCCAGATCCCTAAAGGCCAAAAAAAAAAAAAAGGGACACCAGGAAATAAAAAAGCATGTATACGTGTGTATTCATGTGGGGAGCAGTGATTAGAACAGTGAAAAGGAGGAAAGAGTTAGTGCCAGATAAAGCTTCATCAAGGAAGACTGTTTCTGGAACATTGAATCAAAGATGGGAAACAGAAAATATTTTTTCATGTAAAGATAACATTACAGGGGTGTTGGGGCGGGTCAGTGGGTTAGGCATCTGACTCTTGATTTCGGCTCTGGTCATGATCTCACTGTTCATGAGACTGAGCCCTGCATCAGGCTCTGTGCTGACAATGTGGAGCCTACTGGGATATTCATTCTCTCTCTCTCTCTCTATCCCTATCCCTCTTTAAATAAATAAAAACTTTAAAAAAAGAAATAACATTATAAATGGTGTTTTATATTCCATAATATTCTTAGAACTACAATCCATCTACACACAAAAAATGTAAATGGCTTGGTAATGTATTTGGTAACAACCACAAATCAACCACATTGTGCTCAACACTATGGAAGGCAATTTGGTGGTGTCTATCAGATGCCTTAAAAAGTGCATGTCCTTCGGGGGCACCTGGGTGGCTCAGTGAGTTAATTGTTTGAGTTCGGCTCACGTCATGATCTCACAGTTCGTCAGCTCAAGCCCCGTGTCAGGCTCTGTGCTGACAGCTCAGAGCCTGAAGCCTGCTTTGGATTCTGTGTCTCCTCTCTCTGCCCCTTCTCTGCTTATTCTCTGTCTCTCTCTGTCTCTGTCTCTCTCTTTCTCTCTGGAAATTGAATCCCTGAATTTCCAGGATTCATAGTGTAGTCATACAATGGAATACAATGCAGCCATTAAAAATGAGGTAGAGAGGAGGTGTCCAAGATGGTGGTATAGGAAGAACTTGAACTCACCATGACCTCGTGTCATGCCACATATGGATCTATAGCTGCAAATGGATCATTTTTCTCTGAAAAAGATTTGAAAACTAGATGAACTGCTTCTCAACAACAAAGGATAAAAGAATCATTTCAAGCGGACCTGGCTGGCTCAGTTGGTTGAGCGTGCGACTTCAGCTCAGTCATGATCTCATGGTTTGTGAGTTTGAGCCCTGTGTCAGCTCTCTGCTGATAGTATGGAGCCCACTTCAGATCCTCTGTCCCTCTCTTTCTCTCTGCACCTCCCCTGCTTGCATACTCGCTCAAAAATAAACATTGAAAAAAAAAAAAAACCAACAACAAGAACCATATCAAAATGGGTTGGAGAGGCAGAGACACAGGCAAACACAATAGGGAAGGCTCTCACCAGTCCAGCATTTCTCTGAGAACCCTGGGATTTACAGCAGAGAGATGAGCCCCCCACGAAATGCCTGTCTTAGAAAACCAAGGGGCTGACATTCAAGGCACCCAAAATGCTATAGGAAACTGAGATTCCCCTTTTAAGAGTCCCACATGCAGTCTCATGCCAAGGATCCAGTGCAAAAGCAATTTGCATAGCGCCTGGACTGTATGCAAAGGAGACACTTGCTGGTCCAGGGCATCTGCTGAAGGGCCAGGAGACAGTTGGCGTGCTCCTGTGCTAGCAGATGCTCTTCGGGCACACTTGTCCTACCCTGCTAGTATAGGCAGGGCTATGCAGCACAGCACCTCCCCCTCCTGCACTGTCCCAATGCCTTGTTGAAGCCAGAGAGCCCAGGTGGGTTCCACGCTGCCCTGCTCTCTGGCCAGGGTGGACATACACTAATGGTCATGGCAGTCTCTCGCTCCTTTTCTAATGTTGACAGCACAGGTGGTGGTGACACCCTCCCATGCCCTGACTGGGGCTGGTGAGTTAAACGGCTATGGCTTTCTCCAGCCCCCAACCAGGGGCCCGCATGCCCAGTGCGAACAAGGCCCTTCCAGCCGCATGGCTGGCGCCCTCAGGTGCACACAGTTGAGGCATTATCCTCCTCCATTTCTGAAGTCAGAGAGAGTGCCCTGCCCCCTTCGCTCTCCAGCTGCCTGGCTAAAACCAGTGCACACAAACCACACAGGGGGTGCCTCTTGTTCGCCTGGCCCCGGCGGCCCAGGGGGCTGGCTTTCCTGAGCTCCCAGGGACTATAACAGACAGTTATAAATTTGAAGACAGTTCTTGGCAGGCCAACACCTTGTCCAGGACTGCACAGACTGCAGCCTGAAACACATACCCAGTCTTCCCGGGAAAAAGGCTTATTTACTTATTCCGGAGCTTCAGCCTGAGGGACAAGCTTTGGGTTTCCCATATATCTAGAGGCTACTAAGGCACTCCTAGGGAACATAGGCAGGGAGACATCGTTCTTGTGAAACCCTCGGGCTTGCTACAGCTTGAGGAGACCTCCCAGAAGGGAGTTTGTACACTCACCTGGAGCCCCAGTTTTTGCAACTGCCAACCAGGGAACACCTCCAGATATCCTGACCTGGAGGCTGGAAGGGGTTATGACTGCAGCCCCACAAAACCACACACACACACACACACACACACACACACACACACGTATGTGTGTTCTTTAAAAGCTGCTGCCTGAGGGTCTGGCTTCCAGTCAGCCTGAAACTTGGTGCTAAATGAGATTCTTTCCCTCATAACACTGACAGGTCTTGGCATACCCTCAACAACGGGGGCATACCAGGAATAAATCAGGCTATTTAGATCATCACAAAGGTTTAAGAGACAACCAAGAACTCGGGCAAAGTTGAACTATCAGGTTCATAATTTTCACAAGGCCACTGCTTCAAGCCACTGGGAGAGGTGGCTGTTTTGCTTAACGCATTGAAACAAACACAGAGAGTCAACCAAAATGAGGAAACAGAAATATATTTCAAATGAAAGAACAAGACAAAACCTCAGAAAAAGACCTCTGTAATGATACAGAGCTAAGTACTGAAATTGATAAGGAATTCAAATGATCACAAAGATGCTCTCTGACATTGGGAGAAGAATGGAGGAACCCAGTGAGAACTTCAACAAAGAAAGAAAATATTTTTAAAGTCCCAAACAGAAGTCACAGTGCTAAAGAATACAAAAACTGAGCTGGAAAATACACTACAGGGGTTCAACAGCAGGCTGGATGAAGCAGAAGAATGGATCAGCAAGTTGGAAGACAAAGCATTGAAACTCATCCAGACAGAGCAGCAAAAAAAAAAAAAAAAAAGAATTTTAAAAATGAAGATGAGTCCACACAATGCTATTTGACAATGAGCATGGCATAACCTATAGACTTACTGAATCACTTTGTTGTACACCTGAAACTAATGTAACATTGTGTGTTAACTGACTTCAATTAAAAAATGACAAAAGTAATTAGTCAAACGAAGAGAAACTATTGACCTTTCTCTCCATCTCTAGCTATATCTTTTTTTTCTTTCTTCCCCTGAATATATCTCTTATAAACTATTTTCCAAGCTCACATTGACTCCCTTACTCTGCAAAGTTTACTCTCAACACTGGTCATTTAGGTTGATACCTAGTAGCTAGACTTGTAACATAATCCTGCTGTTCACATTGACTGGATCAAAGGTGGATACCTTTCTCAAATTGAACCTCAAAAACGATCTTCCTTAAGTGTTTGAACTTCCGATTTGGAAACATGAAGGCTTGAGGTTTGCTGAAATTGAAGTTTTTTGTACATTAGAGCCAATACCTCTTTTTTTCCCCTGATATTCTGATTATTTCTTCAAAAGCTTTTGAAAATATATAAACTAACTTAGCATTTTTGAAATATTGAAAATGGAATTCCTTTCCCATGAACTTAGTACTTCAGCTGTCATACTAAAACTTGACTGTTACTTCTATTTTGTGAGCAAAATAAAAATTGCTTTGGATGTGGGTAAAAAAAAAAAATGAGGATGCTTTAGAGACATACGGGACAACATCAAGCAGGATCACACTCACATTAGAGGGGTCCCAGAAGGAGAAGAGAAAAAGAAGGGCTGTAAACCTATTTGCTGACAACGCTTTGACCTGGGGTAGAAAAAAAGAGACATCCAGGTCCAGGAAGCCCAGAGAGTTCCAAATGAAAGGAACCCAAAGAGATACACGCCAAGGCACATTATAATTAAAATGTCAAACACTAAAGAGAGAATCTTGAAAGCAGCAAAAGAAAAGCAACTTGTTATACACAAAGGAAACCCCACAAGGCTATAAGCCGATTTTTCAGCAACTTCCAGCCACAAATGCTCTACCTGGCAAGGTTAGCATTCAGAAGTGAATAAGAGACAAAGTCTTTCAGGTAAACAAAAGCTAAAAGAATTCATCACCGCTAAGCCAGCATTATAAGACATGTTAAAGAAACTTCTTTAAACTGAAAGTAAATGGCACTAATTAACAACAACAAAAAAAATGCAAAAGTAAAAATCTCACTAGAAAAGGTAAATATATAGTAAAGGTAGTGGATAAATCACCAATAAAGCTAGTATGAAGGTTAAAAGGCAAAAGTAGTAGAATTAACTAAAACGACATTACTTATAAGATATACAAAGTGAAAAGAGGTAAAATGTAATGTCAAAAATGTAAAATCTTGGGGGAGGGGGTAGTAAAAATATGGAATTTTGGAATGTATTCACATTCAAGTTGCTATCAGCCTAAAATAGACTGTTAGATACAAAAATAGCCAAAAAACAATGAACAAAATGGCAATAATTACATACTCATCAATAAGTACTTTAAATGTAAATGAACTAAATTCTCCAATCAAAAGACATAGAATGGTTGAATGGATTTAAAAAACACACAACAACAATAACAACAAGACCCATCTATATGCTGCCTACATACAAGAGACTCACTTCAGAAGTAAGGACACACACACACACACACACACACACACACACACTAAAAGTGAAGGGATGGAAATATACCTTCCATGCAAATGGAAACCAAGAGAAAGCTGGTGTAGCAATACTTAGATCCAACAAAAGACTTTAAAATAAACATTGAAATAAAAATTTTAAAAAAGGCACAACATAATGATAAAGAGATTAATCTAGCAAAAAGATACAACATTTATAAATATTTTTGTACCAAACATAAAGCACCAATATATATAAAGCAAATATTTACTGACATAAAGAGGGAAATAAACAGCAATAAAAGAACAGCAGCTTACATCAATGGATAGATCATCTAGGCAGAAAATTAATAAGGAAACAATGGTCCTAAATGACACATTAGACCGTATGAACTTAATAGATATATACATAAGTCCATCCAAAAGCAGCAGAATACACATTCTTCTCAAGTGCACATAGAACATTCCACAGGATAAATCATATGGTAGTCCACAAAACAAATCTCAATAAATTGAAGAAAATTAATATCATTCAAGCATCTTTTCTGACTACAATGGAATAAAACTAAGAATATATTACAAGAGGAAAACTGTAAAAACCACAAATACTTGGAGATTAAACAATATGCTACTGAACAACTACCAGGTCACAGGAAAAATCAAAGAAGTAAAAAAAAAAACCTAGACACAAATTAAAATAGAAAAACAACATAGCAAAATCTATGGATGTAGTTATAATGGTTCTAAGAGGGAATTCAAAACAACACAGGTCTACCTAAAGGAACAAGAAAAATCTCAAATGAGTAATCTAACTTTACACCTGAAGGCACTAGAAAAAGAAGAACAAATGAAGCCCAAAGGTAGTAAAAGAAGTTTAGGGCAGAAATAAATAGAACAGAGAATAAAAAGATAATAGAAAAGATCAGTGAAACTAAGAACTGGTTCTTTGAAAAAATAAATAATATTGACAAACCTTCAGCTAGACTCACCAAGAAAAAAAGAGAAAGAACTCAAGTAAATAAAATAAAAAATAAAAGAGAAGCTACAACAGATACCATTGAAATACAAAGGATTCTAAGAGATTACTATAAACAACTGCATACCAGCAAATTTGACAAACTAAAAGAAAGGCATAAATTCCTAAAAACATACTATCTTCTAAAACTGAATCAAGAAGAAATAGATCACTAGTAAGGATACTGAATCAGTAAGCAAAATCCTCCCAACAAGGAAAAGTCCAGGACCAGATGGCTTCACTGGAAAACTCTACTAAACATTCAAAGAAGATTTAATACCTATTCTTCTTTAACTCTTCCAACAAGATGAAGAGGGAACACACCCAAACTCATTTTACAAGGCCAGCATCACTGTGATACCAAAACCAAACAAGAATAAAAACAACAGAAGAAAAGTAAAGGCCAATATCCCTGAAGAATATAGATAAAAGTCCTCAACAAAATATCAGGAAACCAAATCCAACAATACATTAAAGGATCATACACCATGATCAGGACTTATTCCAGGGATGCAAGGATAGTTTGATATCCACAAGTCAATCAAAGTGATACAGCACATTAACAAAATAAAAGATAAAAATGATATGATCATGTCAGTAGATACAGAAAAGGTATTAGACAAAATTCAACATCCATGTATGCTTAAAAATTCTCAACAAAGTGGATATGGAGTGAATGTAACTCCACACAATAAAGGCCATATAAGACAAACTCAATGCTAATTGAGACTAATCTCAATAATGAAAAGCTGAAAGCTTTTCCTCTAACATCAGAAGCAAGACAAGGAGCCTTATCTTCCCCACTTCTATTCAATATAGCATTGGAAATCATAAACACAATAATTACACAAGGAAAAGAAATAAAGACCATCTAAATAAAAAAAAGAAGTAAAACTTTCCATATTTGCAGATGACATAACATTATATATAGAAAACCTTAAGGCTTCCACCAAAAAGCTGTTAGAATAAATAAGTTCTGTAAAGTTGAAGGATACAAGATTAATAGACAAAAATGTTGTGTTTCTATGCACTAATAACAAAATGTTAGAAAGAGAAATCAAGAAAACAATCTTATTTATAATTGCATCAAAAAGAATACATATTTACAAATAAGTTTAACTAAGGAGGTGAAAGACCTATACACTGAAAACTGTAAGACATTAAAGAAAGAAATTGAGAAAGACACAAATACACACAAAGATATTTTGTGCTCATGGAATATAAGAATTAATATTGTTAAATGTCCACACTACCCAAATTAATCTACAGATCCAATGCAATCCCTTTCAAAATTCCAATGGCATTTTTCACAGAACTAGAACAAATAACTACAAAATTTGTATGGAACCTAAAAGTCCATGAATAGCCAAAGTATTCTTATGAAAGAACAAAGTCAGAGGTATCATGCTCCCAGATTTCAAACTATACTACAAAACTATAATAACCAAAACAGTATGGTATTGGCATTCAAACAGACACATAAGCCAATGGGCCAGAATCAAGAGCCCAAAAATTAACCGATGCCTATATGGTCAATTAATATATGACAAAGAAGGCAAGAATATAAGAGGAAAGGACAGTCTCTTCAATAAATAGTATTGGGAAAACTGAACAGCCACATGCAAAAGAATGAAACTGGACCACTATTTTATATCATATACCAAAATAAATTCAAAATGGGTTGAAACTTGCATGTAAGACTTGAAACCATAAAACTCCTAGAAAAAAACATAAGCAATAAATTCCTTGACATAAGTCTTAGCAATGTTTCATTTTGGGTTTTTTTGTTTGTTTTTGTTTTTTATTTTGTTTTGGATCTGACCTCAAAGGCAAGAGAAACAAAAGCAAAAATAGACAAATGGGACTATATCAAACTAAAAAGCTTCTGCACAAAGAAGGAAACCATCAACCAAATGAAAAGGCAACCTATGTATTCAATAGCAGGTTAATATCCAAATATATTTTTTAAATTCATACATTTTAACAAAAAACACAATCCAGTTCAAAAATGGACAGAGGATTTGAATAGACATGTTTACAGAGAAGACATACAGATGGCCAACAGGCACATGAAAAGGCACTAATTTGTCAGGAAAATGAAAATCAAAACCACATTGAGATATTATCCAGAATGGCTCATATACAAAAGATAAAAAATAACAAGCATTGGCAAAAAGGTGGAGGAAGGGGAACCTTCATGCTCTATTGGTGGGAATGTATGTTGCTACACCACCAAAAGTATGGAGGTTCCTAAAAAAAATTAAAAATAAAACTACCATATAATCCAATAATTCTACCTCTGGGTATTATCTAAAGAAAATGAAGCTACTAATTCAAAAAGATATAAGCACCCCTATGTTCACTGCAGCATTATTTACAATAGCCAAGATATGAAGACAATCTAAGGGTCCAACAATAGATGAATGGATGAAGAAAATATGGTGTGCGTGCATGCGCGCGCGCGCACACACACACACACACACACACACACACACACACACATATGCAATGGAATACTACTAAGCCATAAAAAAGAAAAATTTTGCCATTTGTGACAACATGGATGAACCTTGAGAGTATTATGCTAAGTGAAGTAAGTTAGACAGTGAAAGACAAATACTGCATGATTTCACTTATATGTAGACTCTAAAAAACAAAACAAAATAAATCCCAGATATAGAGAACAGACTGGTGGTTCCCAGAGGGTAGAGGGGTTGGCAGGTGTGAAATGGATCAAGGGAACATTAAGTACAAACTTCCAGTTATAAAATAAATAAGTCATGAGAATGTAATGTAGAGCATAAGGAATATAATCAATAATACTATATTAAATTTGCATGGTGACAATGGTAACTAGATTTAGGGAGATGATCACAGTGTGTACAAAAGTTGAATCATGATGTTGTACACCTGAAACTAATATAATATCATAATGGTATGCCAATTATACTTCAAAAACATTTTTAACATTATGTAGATTCATATGTAATTAACCCAGACATAATTCCACCATGTGATTAGTCTAAGAAAATGTTATCCAAAGATATATATTATATCATTTTTGTCCTAAATAATGATAATTATGCACAAAGGAAAAGAACTGGAGGGTTAGAAACTCAGTTGTTGCCCTTTCCTGGAGATGAGATCATTGGCTTTACTCTTTTACTTTATGTCCTTCTGTGTGATCAGAACTCTTCTCTTACAAAGTTAAGTAAACCTTTTCTATTTAGAACAAAATGAAAATATTTCTATTTTAAAGTATTTGATTGATGAAGTTCCTAACATACCTACATACACCCACTACGTAAAATGGGCCTCTGTAACACATCATTTTACTAGCTGCAAAATATGGCAGCTATGAATTGCATATGAATTATGTCTAATTTGTTTATGTAATCCTCTATTATTGGATTTTTAGATTGCTTCCAAATGTTTGCTACTATAAGCAGAGCTTAAAAAAAAATCCTTGTGGGTAAGTATTTGCACAGATTTTTAATGATCTCCTTAGAATAAATTCCTAGAAGTAGAAGAATAGGCACAAGAGATGGGCACAGCCAAGCACTTTTGACCCATACTGCAAAATTATCCCACAAAATTCCAATGCCAGTTTACTTTCCAAACTTTAAAGTGGGGATAGTATTTTTTCTTTAGTAACTCTCAATGGTTAATAGTATTCAAGCCTGAATATTACTATCTCTTCTCTAATTTTTGCCAACTTGCTAAGCGAAATGGCATTATTTTTTTAAATTTGTATTTATTTAATTACTAAGGAAAGTGACAGGATTCATATTCATTCATTGGCTAGTTGCTACTACTGTGTGGCTGCTGGTTGGTTATCTCTTGCCTGCTTTTCTACTAGGATCTCCTTCGTCCTGGCTGGTAAGAATTCTTTGTGTGTTAGCTGTTTGTCATTAAGGCAAATGTCATATGTGTTTTAGTGTTGGCTAAGGTTTTATGTTCAGAAATTTTTAATTGATATTTATTTTCTCAACAATAAAATGTGCTCAGATTTCCGAATTACTGACTTATAAATGGGCGTTTGAAATGTACCCAGTGGTACATGTATGGCCTTGTATACTAGCTACTTTATTACTGGTTCTCACACGTTTTCCGCACATAAGCTCCTTGAAGGCACAAGGCGTGACATTTTTACACGCTCCGTGCTAACCAGCACACGGTGCATGTTTGGGATGCAAATGTTTGAGGGACTCCAATACGATTGAGACGAGAAATCAGTGTGTCTGGGACTTGCTTTGCAGCCATCCAGTTTGGGAAGTGAGATGAAACTGGGGCAGAGATGAAACAGAATCAACCACATGCTGATTATGGTGACGCTGGGGGACACATACATGGAGTTCATTGTACTACTATTTCTTTTTGTATATTTGGAGATCTCCATAATCAAAAGGATTTCTTCGTTTTTCTCTCTCTTTCTTTTTTATTTTTTTCTTTACCGATTGATCACCAGCATCACAGTGGGGACTTCTGGAATAACAATGGTGATGAAAATGAATTACATACGCATCAAGGCCACTTTTATAGCATAAAAAAGTCAAAAGCACAGGCCTGGAAATTAGGTAGGCCTGGGTACAAATCCTTTCTAGTGCAGTGACCTTGAACCAGTTATTCAACCTCTTTGAAATTTAGTTTTCCTTTATAAGGAAGGGTATTAGTAACTACCTCAAAGGGCTCCAGTGAAGATTAATGGGTGTAAAACTCAGTGCCTGGCACCAAGTAACACTCAGTTGAGTAGATCGTGATTACTCAGTGATGCACACGCTTGACAAACTCCAGCCAACATTTCCTGGTGGTGCTAATCCAATCCCCTTGCACTTCGGGCCGGGCTTTCAGTTAATCAGTTTGGGCACCAGACAATTGCTTGGCAGAGGACTTGGCAGAACAGATGTCAGGAATTATGTTCCTGACACCCAGAAGAGAAAACAGATAAGGCCACAGGAAAGGACACAGCGCTTAACTCCCAGCCTTACTCAGCAGGCCACCAGAGAGCCTTAACTCCACATTCCAATGATGCCATCAAAAACAAGAGTGATGAAGTCCTCCCAACAGCAGGTCACCCAAAACCTGACCAAACGCTATCATCACCTGGGGAGCTTAAAATGTTTGAGCCCCACTCCCAGCGTTTGAGGTGGAGACTAGGTATCAAGGTTCTTAAAAGGCACGTGTGACCTAATGTGCACCACCCTGCTGTGTTAAGTAGGCAGGGGTGAGGGGTGGGGGGACGCTGGAAGGGGGACACAAAGAAGACAGGGAAAACAAAGAAGAGAACAGAGACCGCGCATCCCACATGAACCCCATTAAAACCAAGCAGCTCATGTGGTCCCAAGCTGTGTCCCATGCCAAACAGATCCAATCCCATTAGGATCCCCTCGTTCCCTCCATAAACTTCAAGAGCACAGTACCGCGTAATAATTCACAGGGCTAAAATATGCTAATAACATCAGGATGCGCGCATATCAATATTCTAAGGAATATTAAAGCAACACAGCTGGTCGCTGGATTGGGGTCTTAACAAAACAAAACAAAAAAAGTGCGGCTAAGTGACAGTGGAGGCTGGGGGAGGGAGAAACATTTTGTCTTGCGGCCTTTGGGCAGCCTGTCGATGCGACTGAAGCACACTCAGAGGCAGCCTTGTTTTGTGAAGTTATCGCCGTGTCTTTGATCAAGGGAAAGAGCACATCCATTTCAATCACTGTCACGAGGTCGGGCTGGCCGTCTGGCTGCCTGGCTGCCCATCGGGGCGAGCCAGCCTCGAGCCTGCAGACACATGGCAGTGCTTAGTGTGTCAAACAAATGAAAGGGTTCTTCACTGTCTATCCAACCTCTACTGAACTTCAGAGGCCTCTCGTTCAGCAATTCTGCCCCGACTAATCTGGAAGTTCCTTTCCAGCAAACACCACCTGGTCTGGACTGGCCTCACCAAAACAAAAGCTGGCCAGCAGCTGTCTGTCACGAGGCAGCGGAGGGAGAGGACAGGGTCAACCTTCAGAACCCAGAGGGCAGGGGTCAACCTTCTCATAAGCAACACGCTGAAGGGACACAATCCTAGAGAAAGGGGGAAGCGATGGCCACCAACTACGCCCCCTCCCTAGGACCTCTGCCCCCGGCTGGGCCCGGAACCAGGCAGAGGGAGGTCTGAGTATCTCCTCCGCAGGTGAATTCCCAGCAGTGCAGTTTCAAATACATACGCAAACATCACCTGCGTTCTTTTCACCAGCAGACATAATAAATAAAACATTGAAGAGGGGGAGGCTCAGCAAAAGGTTTAATTTTCCTTGCGTGACATCACCTATAACACCCTGGGAAGATGTGAGTAGACCCAGAGTAGAGATGGGAGTCATGATGATGAAAATGCAAAATGTTTAAATAGCATTTGTGTGTTCCAAGGGAAGTGTGCGCATGAACGTATTTAACCCTCACTTTGGCCTATAAGGTACACTATAGTGATCTCACTAATAACGGTCACAAGAGTCACATGTAATAAGATGTATAGTGTAGTTATTATGATTAGGTATGGTAATAATGGAATTCGTAATCTCCATTTCTCACAGAAGGACACTGAAGCCCGAGAAGCCCACCTGAGGCGGAGGGCGGGGACTCACGCCCGGGCAGTGTGGCTCCAGGACCCGCACGCGAACCACAGCATGAGACTGCCCTCCTGCGCTCCCCACCTCAGGGCCTCCCTGACAGCAGAACCTGGGGGACCAGGGGGGCGTGGGAGCTGGCGGGGTCCGAGTGCGAATCCCAGCACTGGCACTTCTTGTCCCTATAAATGGAGACACCAACACCCACCTCACAGGCGCGAGGTGAGGTTTACATGACAAAATGAAGAAGGGTGCCTCTCACAGGGTAGGCAGCCAAGGTCAGGTTAATCTAGCGGCTCTCACTCCTGGCCGAATGTTTGAGTTGGCTAGGAACTTTAATAAATATGATGCCTAGGGGCACATGGGGTGGCTCAGATGGTTAAGCCTCTGACTCTTGATTTCAACTCAGGTCATGATCTCACAATTTGTGGGTTCAAGCCCCGCATTGGGCTCTGTGCTGACAGCTAGGAGCCTGTTTGGGGTCCTCTCTCTCACTCTCTCTCTCTCTCTGCCCTTCTCCTGCTCACATGCATGCTCTCTAACTAAATTAATAAGCAAACATTTAAAAAATATGATGCCCAAACCCTTCCCCACCACCCCTCCCCGCTTCTACCCCAACAAGCATCAGTCTGAAATCAGCAATCCCCAGGCTCAGCCCTGAAAAGAAAGATGAAACCTATGAAACCAAAGGCCAGGCTACACCCTTTGCCCCATTGATTCCAGAATTACAGAGAAGCTTTTAAACCTCTGAAGGCTCTGCTTCCAACCCCAAAGCAGTGGGACTCCCCCAAATGCTGCCCTATTCCACAGAGAGAAGCAGGCACTGTGATCGGCCCCAACCATGTGGCTGACTCTCCCTCGCCCAGCGAAATTCCCTACTTTCACCCCGACAACACCTGTATCCAGCTGCCTCCCCCCGCCCCAGTCTACATCCCCCATCCAGCCTAAAAGCTTTGTAAAGGGGCATCCTACGGTTCCCATGCTGCCTGTTTTAGAAATAGTTGTGCCAACATCAACATAGCCAAGGTTACTTTTACATGAAGCACTAACCAGAAGACAGTGCAGGATGAGAGGTGGGACTGCCTGAAAAGAAATGTTAAAATCTGGGTGCATGCATGTATGCACGCATGCACACGCATGCACATGCACACACCCACATTCACGCCAAGAATCATGGTACGATGTGTACTCAAAGGGAGTATTGCTTCGTTCAAGGACTAGGGGTAGGAAGAAGGGGAGGGCAGAGGGGTAGAAATAAATAGTGAAGGGATTACCAGGGGTTGCCCATGGAAACTGGCAGGGATAAGAAAAATAATCAGCCTGCATTTGACAGAAGAGAAAAATGGAGACAGCCAGCAGGGAGGATGAGGACCAAGCAATGCCAGTTTCCTGGCTCAGACTTCCATGCCCCTTTTCAGGACCCAGTGCCAGCTGGCAAAGGGTGGCATGGAGGGCCCAAGAGGGGGAACACAGGCACCAGAAGGTAGCACCAGAAGGTGTCAAGAGCCCTCAGCTGTTTCCCAGAAAGCAAAGGCTCTGAGGGGCCCTCTCCCTTCAAGGGCCTCCCCTCGGCCTCAGTCCAGGAAATGGGGCTGAGAGACTTGGCCAAGGCCTCACCTGGGTAAAAGAGCCATCCTCGCTGCACTCCGGGACAAACACCGCCTCCTGGGGCTTCTTGGCTTGCTCTAGGGCCTGTGCCCGCTCCAGGCGACACTTGCTCTGGCCAGCGTCTGTAAGAGGAGAGCAGGAGCGTTTTCCATACTTCACCCGGATCCACTCTGGACCCATGGAACAAAATGGCCGCAGTACGAGGAATGCTGAGAGAAAAGCTCTCCACCTGTGGGCAAGCCCACAGACGCGTAACTAGATTTTCCAACAACACACAGGCAGTGGCTAGTAAGTGCTGCTTGGCCTCAGTGTCCTCTTAATGTTAATCTTAGAAAAGCCAGGGAGGCATATTTATACCAGATTCTGCTTATTTTTCTCTCCCAAGTACCTTCAGCCATACCCACTCCCCAACCAGGGGAAAAAATGTTTCACCTCTATTATCTTTCACTGGGCTTATTAAAACATTTGCAAGCCCACAGGGTCTCAAAGATGTTTTATGGTTCAAGAACTGTGAGCACTTTCTCTGCAAGACCAGAAGCTCTTGGGCATCCTGCTCAGTCTACAACAGCTTTATGCAGCCCAGGGCTGATCAAATCACAAGCCCCAATCTCCGGAGGGCCTAGGAAAGTGACATAAATTAAAGGGCTGGACTGAGTGTGCACAGAATGGCCCTCAGCATAGAGACACTGCAGTGAGTGCTGGGGACTGCAGCAAAGTGGAGAACCGGCTCCCGTTAAGAGGAGGAAGTTGCTACTCAGATCTAGCCATGTGGTTCCCTGAGGGAGGGAACACAGACCTAACATTACCAGAGCTTCCAATTATTTATGAGAAGTACAAAACTCCAGATTTTTATGTCGAATCTCTCAATTTTGAAATATTGTCTCAAATATTTTTAATATTTTTAAACATGCAAGCAGCCCAAACAAAACACATCTGTTGGCCAACCATTTGGAATCCCTATCTAGGAGCCAACAATAATGTCTTGCCATTTTAAGCATCTCCGTTTACAAAAATAAAAAATAAAAATAAAGGGCACTAGCCAGATAGCAGCACATCTCTCCAAGCCCTAGCCTGGTGGCAAGTGTTGGAAAGACAGAGAAGTACTCATTCCTTTAGGTAGGCCAGTCATCTTTCCCATATTCCCTGGCGGGAGAGTGGACAGATAGTGGCAAACAAAATGAACAGACTCATTCTGAGCTTCCCCTGCAGTAAGCAAACCATGCAGGGAGCCCCGGTGCCCGGGAGCCCCTTTGCAGCTGGGCGAATGTGCACATACTCACCTTTGCATCTACCACGATGTACCACACCCAGGGTCGGGTCTCTGCACTTGGCTCGCTGGTACTCACACATGGACTCGTAGGACCTGCCGTCGGAGGCACAGATGGGTTTGGGCTGAGTCCTGGAGCAGTGGAGGTTGCACTGAGGGTCACGGTCACTTATGAGGAACTAGGTTGGAGAAAAGTGAAAGAGTACAGAGGTTAGTTTTATAAGAAAAGTAGGGGTGAGGCCATGTCTTACAATACTGGCTCGCCTTGGGGAGCAAGTCCAGAATAAACCCAAAGTTATTAAACCCTAGAAGTGGAAGGGAACTGAGCAGTCACAGAGTCTAACCAAGGAGAGCATGCTGTGCTAAGTCATTTACAGACAGGATCTCATTAATCCTCACAACAGCCCTATGAAATAGGAACTATTTATTTTGTAGATAAAGAAACTCAAGCCAGAAAGAGGTAACTTGTCCAATATTACACAGCTCTAAGTGATGGATTTGAGCCTAGATCAGTCAGAAGTCAAAGCTTTCACCACCTGGATATTTAGCCTTTCCATCCTTGTATGTGGTCACATGACCCCTGTTTGGAGACTTCCCCAAGTCAGCAACTCACTAGCAATCTCTATATCCCAGCTTTGGGGAGTTTCATTTATTAGAAAGGAGTAGTGAGACCCAACTCCATCACCCTTCAATTTCTACCCACTGCTTTCTGGCAGAAATAAGTGATTTTCTATGAGAAAGGGATTTCCTGATTTAAAAAGAGAATAAGCATATTGGGAAATACTGAGTGAAACAGGTTTTTTTCTTGCAGGACTTCTCAGATATCTTTGATACATTCTTCTGCATTGTGACAGCAGCAAATTGTGTGCTACTCTTCCTGTTGAGCTAATTCCCTCCCCTTGAATCTGCACTATCCTCAGTAATTTGGCCAATAAAATGCTGTGGAAATGATATTTTGGGACTTTTGAGCAAGGTCATATGAAGCTTTACAGTTTCCCCAGGGTTCTGAGACCGCCATGCTATGAGGAAGCCCAAGCTAGCGTGTGACAAAACCATGTGCAGAGAGAAGTGCATAACCAACCCAGGCACAGAGATATGTGAGTGAAGAAGATATTAGATGTCCACCCCCACTATCATCTGACTGCATAAAAATAAGAAAAATAAAAATAATTACATTTGACACCCCAAGTGAGAACCACCCAGTTGAGCCCAGTCAAACCAGGGAACTGTGAAGGATAATAATAAACTGGTGTATTAAGCCATCAAAGTTTGTGGTAGCTTGTTACACAGCAACAGATAGCCAAGTTAAAGGGCATGTAGGATGATGCATCTCCCACTTATCTGACTGTGAACCGTTTTTTAGTGAATCCCTGTTAGCAAGTATAGGATTCAACCAGAAAACAGTAATTGGGTCATAGAATCTTTGAGCTTCTGTTGAATAACCCACGATTAAGCTGCATGGGCTGCATCCACTCTTATATACCCCTAGGGAGCAGAGCTCTAAGCCCACTCGAGGCTCTTCATCAGTATAAGCTGATGGAATGCATATCCCACAATAACGCATGACAATGTCGCGAGCACACATCTGGCCATTGGTGACACTGGAGCTGACTGAATAATCACACCAACCTCATAGAGTTAGGGAGGGTGTGAATACGACCCCTGTTTCTCATGCATCTTCAGGCCCTTTGTGCAAAGCAGCTAAATGGGAGTTTGACCCTTTTCCAGAACACCAGCAGGAGTCTAGAGGCAGTACCAGTCCCTTCAAGGGAGTACCAGGAATATGAACCCCACCCTCCCAGCCTGGCCAAGTTCCAGGAGAGTCCAAATCTGTCCACTAGGACACACACTGCCCCCCAAACTCACAACCAGTCCCTCCTGCAATCCTGACCTCATACCTGAATGCTGGCTGCTCAGCACAGGGAGGGAGTGGCTGTGGCCTGAAACCATGCAGGCCTCCTCAGGTGGACAGTGCACCGTGTCTTCCCTGCAGACCCTCTGGGCTCCCACACACAGGGGTTCAACCTGACTCCGGCCCAAGCCCAGAAGAAAATGTCCTGAGAGCATCTCACAGAGTCTAGTGTTCTGGGAGTGAAACCAATACTATAGAGAGCCACATCCAGAGGCAGCCCCCTGCCCCCCAGGCTGCCACACAGAGAAGAGAGTTTGAGCTGACAGGATGGCGGAAGAGGGGTGGTGTCATCCACACCTCCACCCTGCATGGGATCCTTGGCCTCACTCCCCTCAGGTTGACCCTGTTTGAAACCCTTGAGTGGTGTCCTATTGCCCCTCTGGACCTTCACACAGTCTCCTAGGCATGGCAAATCTGACCTCGGGGGCTTCCTCCCTGGCCTCACCTCTTACTGCCTTGTCCCCACTGGGTCCACCACTGGTCAGGAACACTGGCCTGCTTTCCACTCCCAAATGAGCTTCATTTGCTCCTATCTCCAGGCCTTTGGACACACTGTGCCTTCTCCCTTCCCTCCCACCCCTACTTCAGATTTCACCTCACATCATCTCTCTTAGGAGGCTTTCCCCGACTCTCACAGATGAGCCCGGGATCCCTAGAATAACTTCTCACATGTCACTTTCTCTTGGTGGCACTGAATAGTTTGTGACAATGAACTGTGTGAGCTGATTAACAATGGAATCCCCAATTTGAACCCCACAAAGACAAGGATAATGTCTATTTGGCCTATGAATACATACATCCCCAGTGAGGCTGGGGCTCTCGAGCATCTGAGGGGTGAATGACACGTGGCCCTGTAGCAGCATCTCCCACACGGCTTTATCTCAAAAGCAGCTGGTGTAATGTGACAGGCCTGGCCTTGCAGGCAGGCTCCGGCCACCATCCCGGGGGCCACTGGGCCACTCCATCACCCCCATGCTCTGAGCTTTCCCCTCCCGGCCCCCACCCAGGATTACATGGTGGTGGAAGTGGTCCACAGCTTCCTGCCCTGGCTCAACCTTAGAACTTAAGTTGTCTCTGAGATTGAGAGGTGGGTCTTTTCTCTCCTACCCCACCCAGATCCATCTGCCATGACAACTCTCTCCACCTAAAGCAACCATGCACCATGGAAAACTTGGAACCCGAAGGTCTAGCTGGAGGAGGTGGGCTTGGGAAGCCCTGGCCATGTCCTCCTGAACAGACACAGGACAATGGTGGCTGTGACACACAAAGCTGGTCTCCAACATCTCTCCCATGGCTGGATGGATGGCTCTCCCAGCCCATGCCTCACCTGTCCGCAGCCTAGAAATGCAGCCAGACCTGGCTATCTAATTCTGCCTGGTGAGCAGTCAGCATCTGGCCCGAAGGTAGAATCAGGGTCCTCACACCCAGGCTTCTCCAGGCCAACCAGTGATCCCGAGACTGCCTGGGAACCAGCAGACAGACAGGACTGTCTCTTCACATGTGGACCCATGTGATACATGCAATGAGGCTTGCTTTAATTGTTAGGTTAATTTGCCATGGGAAATGGTAGGAGCCAAGGAAACACATGCCCTTTTTTCTCATGATCAGACAAGGATGGTACTATCTGTATCTCCTAATGCCTGGGAAAACTAAGGAACTCATCCTTGGTCACAAAGGGATTTGGTAGCCGGACCTAAAGTCTGAAGAGCAATAACAAGAAGAGCTAATAATTGGGTATCACTACGATATGTTAAAGTTTTACAATAAGCCTACGAGGCAGAGTAAGTGACATCCTGATGTTACAGATGAGGAGACGAAAGCCCAGGTCACTCCCCCAAGCACAGGGTGTGATGTTGGAGGTGTCACCTGCAGCCTGGCTCAGAGCCAGGTTTTCAACCACACCCACACGGCCCTTCATTATTCCAGAACAAGGCTGCAAACAGAAGCTCTGACCATCTTGCAAAACTGGATTCCCAAAGTCAAAAACCATTTACCAAAAGCCTACAATGTGCCAGCCACCAACCACTAAAGGTGCAGGCAAGGCAGGCCTGCCTCCCGGGCACCTGATGCCTCCTGGGAGAAAAGCCATACAGGGCTCACATTCACCTTATAAAGCAGGGATCGAAAAGGACAACGTTTCTTCTCAAACCCAAGGAGATTGCCGTGTTCTCTCTTCCTCAGCTCACGGGAGAGGAGAACTGTGGGCGTCACCGTGGCATTGAACTACAGGTCATAAATTTGGTTTGGAAATGGCCTGCTCTGGGCCAACAGAGACGCTACAGCAGCTGTGCCAGAGACCAGCTTAATGACTTGGGGAACATTCTGTCTGCAAACAGACAGGTTAAAGAGCTTCAAAGGAAGCCCCACCTACCCCCAACACATGGAGATCCTTCCCACCTCCACAAAGGCTCCCAAAAGGTTCCATCTAGAAATTACTGGTCCCTGAGGCCAAGTAAAAAAGTTCTGAGACAGCACGGGGCCATTGCTAAGAGACTGTCTTGCCCTGTCTGTGGTGTCTCATTTTTATCTGTTTTAGGAACTGTGTGTATTTGTGGTTTAAAAAAAAAAAAAAAAGGCAATGTGTTTTATAAAATGGACTTTTAATAGGATGACTATGCCCTAATATGATCACCCAGACCTCCATGACCTGAGGGGATTACTTTAGGTCCACAAACACTGTTTATTGAGCCATCCATTCATCTACTTTTGTCCTCAACAAGCCAGCACTATGAGCCCAGCACTGCATGAGGCATGGCACACAACACAACCAACACAACCCCGCCCCCAAGGAGCTTGCACTCGAGAGTGAAAACAACAGGCAAGCAGACACTGGCCATACAGCAAGGGAATAGGATACTCCAGGACCCAGAGAGGATTTAATCCTAGGGACGCGGCGATGCTAAAAAGCCACACCGTCCAACAAGACTGTCTGCAATGACAAATGTGTTCTATATCTGTGCTGTCTGACACAGTAGCCACAAACCACATGTGGCTATTAAGCCCTAAAATGTAACTAATGTAACTGAGGAACTAAATTTTTGGTTGCATTTAATTTTAGTTAAATTTGCATAGCTGCGTGTGGCTAGGGGCCACCATATTCAAGAGCACAGCTGCAGATGGGATGGAGGGGGCCAGACAGAGAGGCTCATCTTTGCTGGAGTTTCTCCTAGTTGAGCCAAGCTAAGACTCACTGAACCAAGGGAAAAAAGAAGCAGATACTTTCTGCATTTTGAACTGGACATGAGATCAGCTTGTTACTTACTGGTCAACAGCAGGAGTGCCTAGAAGTTCATTGGTCTACCACCTGAAGTCACAAAGTTGGCTTTTTCCTCTCTTCTGCAGGAGTTAGGAGTTCAGGCTACAAGTCCTCAGCACTGGCCTATGGCCCGGGTCAGTTCTCTCAACACAGAGACCAAACTCAGAGTCTGAGGCACCCTGATGTACCTGAATGCCCGAGCCACAGACAGCTGCTGTAGGCTCAAAAGCAGCCATGGTTAAAGGAAGTTTTTGGTGTTGGGCTGTGGGTGAGGAATGAGTGGGAAAGCTGTCTCCCCAGTTAGACAAAGCCTGAACCATTTCCCTCTGGGGGGAGGGGGGAATAGTATTTTCATAAAAATCCTCACATACATTCCCTTCCTTCTTCCTAACCAAAAGACAACAAAAACAAAACGATTATGCTAAATATGATTGCACAATACGGAAGCCAAACAAAAGGGGCCAGGACAATTGTGAGTTTGCAATTGTCTGCTACTCCCACCCTCTCTCCTTGGGGAGTGAATGATTCCAAAGCAAACACACAGCAGTTTATGTTTTGCTCGCGTTTGTAAAGTAGGACAAGCCCTTGAAACACATTATAAACAATTCATCCTTCCTAGTGGAAAAGTGAGCTACGGGCTGGGGGCTGTCTTCTCCAGAGAAGAGATGGAGGTAGATGAATTCAGTGTCAGACAAACAATCCCTTCTGTCTGAAATGCACACAGGCTCCATCAGAGTAGAATGCAAACCCTTTTGCACTGGGAGACCACTCCAATACCACAAGCTGTGTTAGGTTTGACTGACTGCCAAGTTTCCATGACAATACAGGGAACAACAGAGGCAGCCTGAAGTTCCATCTGGGAGGCGACGTTCGAGTCTATATAATATGGAATTGGCTTTGCCATCTTAACTTCCACCTGTACCACGCTGGTGTAACCAGGATCTGAAATTCTACATTGACGTTCTCCTGGTGACGTGTATCTCTCGGTTTTTCCCAGTGACAGAAGAGGGGGCAGGAGCTATTCAAGACAGCCGGGGCAGTGCCCCAGCCACTGCGCTAGAAATGGGAAGGCTACAATTTGGAGCAGCAAGTGGCTTTCCCCTTTATGAGATCAGATCTAAAAATCACAGGCCAAACTCAACAGATGTGAGGTTTTCTTCAGTAACCTTACGCATGACACAGCTTCAGCCACTCTCTTTTCATATTTCTGCTTCGTTTATCTGTTGCTGCAAAGCGCACCGTCCCCAAACTCAGTGGCTTTGAACAACTGATCATTTCTCTCAAGTCCATGGCGTGGCTGGGCTCAGCTGGGAGATTCTTCTGCTCCATGAGGTGTCAGCAGTGACACATGACACATGTGGCTACGTTCAGGTGGGAGCTTGTTGGGGGCTGAAATATCCACAGTGGCTTCACTCACTGGTGCTCAGTTGGGGCGTCTGGAAAAACTAGGGTGCTGGCTGGGCCTCTCCCTCCAGCAGGCTTCCCCCAGTGGCTTCCAGAACGACTTCATTCAGGCCTTTACTCTTGCCTAGATGTTTGACTCTGCCACCAATGTCTTCTCTCCATTCAAGTTCAAATTCTGGGCTGAGCTGAGGTTGTCATCCCAAAGAGCAAATGTCTTCATGTTTTAAACATCACCATTAGCTCCCACAGAGCTCTGCACTGTGCTTATACTTCCATCAAAGCCCTCAACACACCGCACCATCGTCCGTGTGTTTATACATCTGAGAAGGACTGTGTTTTGTTCCTCTTTACATGCACAGGACCTAGCACTGTCTGATCTAAGACAGTTGCTCAACACATATTTGAAGAATGAATAGATGACTAACAAACCTTACCTAAAACATATCCTGGATAAGAAGCTCCTTTTTTTTTTTAAATCACTTACAGTGAAAAGAGATCTTTCTCCAACCACCACCAAAAGCTTAAAATTCTCAAACGCATCAAGTAATGTAAGCTGTTTGTTCTTTCCTTTCCTTTGAAGGAACATCTATTAGATAAGGAAAGCCCTACGTCAAACACAGGATTTTTTTCCCCTTGAATTAAAGGGAAAGAAGTCACAAAGACATTGAAGGGAATGTACCAGAATGGCTGAGACAGGACCCATATACCCAAGGCAGAGATCATAATTAAGCAGCCAAGCGACTCACTCCCAGTGAGGCGGCCCCTGTAGGAATCCTCCTCACACAGCCCTCCCCCACCCCAATCCTGAAGCCTTCCTCCTACCCTGCGGATAAGCCAACCCTCCCCTAAGTTAGGCAGTAATCTGAGGGGCCCAGGGCTGCCAAGCCTGAAGTGAGTATGTGTCGAGGTAGAACACTCTGGTAATTTAACAGCCAATGTGAGTACCGCTCTGGTTTTTTTCTGCAGCTGCCATATGCATGCACTTGAATAAGAATACCAGCCAGATGACAAAATGGCGTAAGTGACTCCTTTATAAGTCAGATTTCTGGCACCCTGAATTCACTTTTCCACAGAATGAAGATTGTAAGTAAGGGTGAGTTTCCCAGCCCAAACTGCAAATGCCTAGTTGGAAGGAATGGGCAGGGGAATGGTCCGTCCCCGTGTGCCTGCTGTGTCTGTACCACAGTAAAGGCCCCTCACACCCGTGCCCCCAGCTGGGTAGGAATGGTTAGCCCCCACTGCACGGTTCCTGCGTCAGGCCTCCCCCTGGGCTGTGCCCCGACCTCATACCTCCTATTCATCCTTCCAATGGTAGCGTGAATTCTGCCTCCTTGGGGCACTGACTTTCCAAATCGATCAGGACCCCTGTGCTGAGCCTCCTTAACAGCCTCTACTTTCTACTGTGGTCTGTGTCCCAACTGTAATTAAGCAACCAGCAGATTAATTATATGTTTCTTGCCCAGGAACCAAGATTTGGGTGCTACCCTGCTGGATCCCCAGTTCCTAGCAGGGGCCTTGCCCAAAGTGGGCACTCAATAAATACCGATGGGACAAATGAGGAGGAAGCCGAAGCCCAGCCGGGTCAAGATAGTTAAGTGGCGAGCACTCCTTACGTCTGCCTCTAAAGGGCCAGACTCCTGCTACACCACGTTGCCTCCTTTGGCAGAAGGCAGAGCGCTGAGCCTGAGGCTGGCTGGGGGTGGGGTGGGGGGCCCTGTTGGTAGTTCTGGTAGCAGAGGCCAGGGTCTCTGGCATGGGCCCCTGGCCGGGCAGGAGAAGAGACGGGTCTACAAGGAAAGCAAGCTTTCCTAAGGGAGGGCTGTTCCCACCTTCCCCCCCTCCCCATCATGTTTGGGAGTCAAAGTCCAGCTCAAGTTTTTAGAACTCAGGCTCTACAAAGCAATTCTGGGAGGTAACTCTGCTATTGAAAAAGAAAAAAAGCCGCTACTGGAGCCAGTGCCTGGAACAAAAAGTAGAGAACCACATTCCAGATGTCTAGCTGTAGCTCAGCCTCTTATTCCCCCGACCAGGGACTGTCCACCTCTTGTCACTTGCTTCACCATTTGCAAAGCGGGACTTTGGTCTTCTAACCTCCCCCCCAACACCCCAGGGCCTGCATTTTTGGGAACGAAGAGCAACTTCACATTAAAATGTCACTCACCCACCCGCTATCTAATCCGTCATCTGCCTGGAAAATCCACATCCCTATTTCTGCCAGCTCGCTCTCACCCTTCCTTGACCCCACAGCCCCTACATTTACACAGGTGCAGAGGAGGGTCCCGATCTGGCGGCTTCGGAGTGGGGCGCGAGAAGATGGAGGAGGGGAGATAAGGGAGGTCAAAGGGAAGGGGAGGTCTGCGGCTGTGGTGGTGTCTGCTCCTCCGCACACCTTCATCGCGGGGCCTGACAACAGCACCACCCCCTCCCCCCCCCCCCCCCCCCCCCCCCCCCCCCCCCCCCCCCCCCCCCCCCCGATTAAAGGGCTTTTCACGCTGCTGAGGGAAAGCAGACATCCTCCTCCAGCTGTTTGGCAGCTGGAACCACTTCTGTTGTTTTAGCAGGGAGAGGCCTGACCTTTGTCACCCCACCCCCACCCCCTCCCCAAGGGAGGGATTTAGTGGTCACCCCACTCCATCCACCCAGCTCCCCTCCTCCACTGTGTCCCCTCCACCACTATGGGGATGCCTGGTCAGGACCCAGGGGAGAAGGCTGTCCTAGGCCAGGTGGCACAGTGGGGGACGGGAAGGGAGGGAGGGTCCATAGGCTTCACAAAGCGTCTGGGACCCTTGGTCCAAAAAGGCACTAACAAGGCTGCAAAGGCAGGACTGACTCAGACGCCTGCAGTTCACACAGACTTGTCCACACCCTGCTACATACCCCCTGCCCATCTAGGAGAAAGGCAATGCAGATAAAGTGTGGGTCAGGGTCCACATTATCGAATCCCAAAAGAGGAACCATGGTTCTAAGTGTGAAGAGCCAGACTCAAAAAGCCACATACTGCATGACTCCATGCATATGACATTCAGAAAAAGGCAAAGCTATCCGGGTATCAGTGATTGCCAGGGATTGGAAAGAGGCAGAGAAGCATGAGAGAATGGGGGTTGGGGGGAATATTCTCTATCTTGGTTATCTTGGTGGCCATGCAACTACACAAATCTTAAAACCTATAAAAGTGTACACCTGAAAAGGGTGACTTGTAAGTACATTATACGTCAATAACCAAAAATAACCATAAAACTAAAGAAAAATAATGCCAAAACATGTTTGTTTTGAATGGCACATCAGACCTTCCAGTGGCAGTCAAAGAAGTTTCTGGAGATTTCTCTGCCCACTCCCTCAATTACAGGCATTGTGCTCAGTGCATTGAGAGTTATGGGGAAAAAAAAAAGGCCAAGAACAAAGGCCCTGCGCCCCCCCCCCCCCGCCCCCCAACCAGAGCTGAGCCGGTTGCAAAGACTGGCACTTACAAAGCTAACTCCAGAGGGACTACATTTGCAACACGAGCCACCAGGAAGCAAAGACTGAGTCACAGGACAAAAGGAAAGCATGTTTGAAAATGGGATGCCAAAGGGTGCCTGGGAGGCTCATCGGTTGAGAGTCTGACTTCGGCTCAGGTCATGATCTCACAGTCTGTGAGTTCGAGCCCCGCATCGGGCTCTGTGCTGACAGCTCAGAGCCTAGAGCCTGCTTCTGATTCTGTGTCTCCCTCTCCCTCTGACCCTCCCCTGCTAGCGCTGTCTCTCTCTGTCTCTCAAAAATAAAAAATAAATAAATAAATAAAAATAATTAAAAAAAAAAAAAAAGGAAATGGGATGCCAAGAATTCTGAGATGTGGTGTGGCTAGTGCTGAAAAAGAGAGAGGGAGAAGAGGAGAGGGGAGAAAAGAAAGACCAAAGAGGCATCCATTCAGCAAAGAACTGCTGGGCACCTATTATGCACCCAGGGTGTGCTGAGTGCTGAGGACAGAGCAGCTGCCACTTGTCCTGTGGGGTCAGAGGAAGAGGTTCATTCAGACTAGAAGGATCCAGGAGGATTTCTCAGATAAGGGGCCATTAGGGGGATAGTAAAGAGTTTCCATAAGTAGGAAGGGATGTCACAAGGGCATTCTAAGCAACAGTGACGGGTACGCAGAAATAAAGAAGCAAATTCATTTTTAAAAATAGATTACAGGGGTGCCTGGGTGGCTCAGTCAGTTGAGCATCCAATTCTTGTTTTTGGCTCAGGTTGTGATCTCACAGTCCGTGAGTTCAAGCCCTGCATTGGTCTCTGCGCTCACCACACAGAACCTACTTCAGTTCCCATCTCCCTCTTTCTGGCTCTCTCCTGCTTGGCCTCTCTCAAAAATAAAATTAAAATAATAATAATAATAAATAAAAATACAAATAGATTAGAAATGACTATTTATGGGAGAAATAAGGCTCTAGGGCCAGGTTGGGAGCAAAAACATGGAGGGCCTTTAAAATTCCCATTTGTCTTTTTTTTTTTTTTTTAAAGAATTGGAAGCCAGTGAAGGAATAAAAGGCAAGGTCATACAAACCCCTGGCAGGGGTATGAAAGACCACAGAGGCTGATCAGGAAGTTACCATAGCTCCATGCAGCAGGAAGGAAGAAAACGGGGCATGGAAGTAGCTGGAAAGGCCACTGGATGAGTTAAGAGAATCAAGAACCAAACAGCTGTCTGTAGCGAGTAGGAGTGCTGCCCAGGGGGACAACGGTCTGTGGACTCCGTCACAGCCATGTCGGACTCCCACAGATGATGAAGGGACATGTGGGGTGCCACAGGCATGCATGTTGGCAAGAACAAGAAAAAATGGAGGGTGAATGGAGATAAAAATATCTTTTTGAATGAGTGGAGTCCTTAGGGCTTAAAACCCGTTTCATTTTTAGCCCTCCTTGGTCACCAACAGGGCATCAGCCTTTCGATCAGAGGCCAACAGCATTGATTTTTATTTCCTGTTTACACTCCTCATGACTAAATACTAGCCAGTGAACTCATGGACTGAGGGCATGAAGAGTCACTTGCCTATCTGCCCCACCCCACCTCGGCCACCAGCATAAATAAAAACTCTGTCACTCCAAATCAAATAAACACAGCACTCTCCAGGACCCAGGACCCACATTTTTTCACTTCTCCCCACCCACAAGCATTGGGGAAATAATAAGTAAAGGTTGAGTTGATGGCTAGTAAGAAGCAACAAAGTGGTCTTGTATTCAGACTATACCCAAGAGATGGTGGGTTACAGACAAAACCCAGACTTGGATGCAAAGCCAAGAGGACAGGGAAGGAGCTCTTAAGTGCCTGTTTGGGTCTAGATGCCAATGTCAATCAATGTGTCAATCAAAGTGACACACAGGTCTGGTAGTAAGGATCTGTTATACTGGCACTATCTCTCCACCTGGCAACAGCAATGGATTCTGCCGAGGGTAGTAGCTCCTTACAAGGTTATCCTGGACATTCTTACCGGCTCGGTCCAGTGACATGCTCCAAGCTTTCACTGGGTGTTACTAAGAATGGACTAACACGTCACTGAACATCCTGGCTAGTGGCAGTGGGACCCAGACAAGATGACAAACCCTGGACCCACCCCTTCCATATTCTGTTTCACTGTCACTAGCAGCATTTTATGCCCAGTGATATATAACATGTGTTTTACAACTGGGGAAATGAGTGAGGAATTGGTTAGGATCAGAGCTACCAACTATGGGGCTGGGGGTTGGCTGGGGTTGGGCCCGATATAGCTGGGTGCTGGGCAGTGACTGAACCCCTCTGGTTGGAAGGACAAGGTCCCAAAACAGAATTGTTTCTGCAAAAGATTTGAAGGGCAAAGCGAGAGGTGCAAAAACTGAAAAGGCTGTTCAAGAGACTTGAAAACACTCTGAGAGATTCTAGGCATGCCCAGAGCTACTTCAAGGCCTAGGTGACAAGGAGCCACATAAATGAGGCAGGTCTCTTCCCCATTTCTGCATGAAACACAGCCCTGCTCTGGCAACTGAATCAACAGCTTTGGCTGCAGCTGGAGAGAGTTCCATTGGCACAGATGCTGGTGTTCTCATGGTGGGAACTGCCAGCAATGAGGTTCCTTTTGGGCAAATGGGAAAATCATGACTAATTTATGAATATATTTAAAGCACCCCAATGCCGTTTGAGTACTGAGGGTCTTGAAGTCATTGCAATTTGAGAGTAAAGGTAAATGTGGCACCATTTTGTAATCACAGGCAGAAGAGGTTTGGAAATACCAGTTGCTGGAATAGATAGTAATGGGAGTGAAGTCTACTTAGCAGGCTGTGGGAGTCAAAACAAGCAGCCTCGAGCTTAGGAAGAATTTGTAAAGGCCAACTGAAAATCTGGAGATCAATTTTCTAAAACAGTGACACTGCATTTGATTGTCAGGCTCCCTGGCTGGTCAGCGAAATGCCTCAGTAGGTCATAATGTGGCTGAAATAAAGCTAACAACACTTGGCTCAGAGTAGGGTGGAGAGTTTTGAGGTGGATGGGAGTTGGACAGTCCCCCCAAAAAAGAGCTGGTCAACCGAACCTGTTCGCGACTGAGGTATGAGTATATCCACAGTACAGATGCCTGTACACGCACGTGTGCACACGCACAAACACTTGGAAGTATCTTCGGCAGGGTGCACAATCACTAGCTTTTGTTCAAGACTCTAGGGTCAAGCACGTAGAAAAAGAAAGCTGCTGGGTAAGTTACTTGAAAAAACAACAGCACTGGAAGCCTACTTCCTTCTCCTGGGGGATCTGCCCTGCACTCTCAGATGTAACAATATATTTCCCAAAGAGGTGAACTGAGACCCTATTTAGGGAGCCCTCATACCATCCACAGAAGTCATGATCAAACACTCCTAGTCCCTCCTACAACAGGCCAGTTATGCCAAGTGAGCCCCCTGACAAGTTGTGCTCTCTGCCCCCATTCCTCACAGCAACAACCCCCCTCCAGCACTCTGTGTGGTGGAGAAGCCCATGAGCCTCCTTTACGACTGACCTGCTTAACCTGAAAGACAGACTCTCATGTTGGCCAAGTCTCCTCTTTCATCTGGCCACAGGGCTGCCTTTAGCCTTTAGCCCTTGCAAGCCCACTAGTTGGGATTCTTGGTGCTGCTACTATTAGTTTTCTTGCCTTTGAAGATCTTTGTCCACTCACAGATGTCACGGTGAGTCTTGAGACTCTTACCACTGACTGCTCCCATTATCAGCACAAATGGCCCCAAGCCAGCCCCATCATGGCCCACCCAAGATAAAACACTTCCACACTAAGTCTAAACATGGTGGGAGGAAGAGGCAGGAGTCTTACACCCTGGGAATTATTTCATGGCTCCATAATAACTAAATGGAGAAACCGGTGTACTTTCAATGTCATGTGATTAGCACGAAGAAAAAATGTCATTTTAATGCCTGTCTCATTTGGTCAAGATACTATGGCATATATACAGGCTCATATCCACTTACACCGTGGAGCAATATTGACAAGGGAGATAACAAAGGAAGGAGCACTTTATCCACAGCACTTGAGGAAATCCACTCCCTCACAGCACTAAGCCCCAGGGATGAAAGCTGAGCAAGAACAGACTGAAACAAACAGAAGAGGAAATCCCAGGCTTGCTATGTCATCGAATTATGTTGGGCTGTGTGTGCTTACACTGTGTGTGTCCTTTTCCTGCTATTTCCATGGTCATCTTGAGATCCTGCTATACTGGTGCTGGGCTCCAGATCACCAAACATGCCTACACATACACACATATGCGCTCATACATAGGCGCATGCATGTGTGCATGCGCAGGCGCGCACCGCGTGCGCGCGCGCACACACACACACACACACACACACACACAGCCCACAAAGTCACTTACAGACAGAAGGGAAGAAGAAATAGTTTGGCCCACAAGGAACAACCATGTGCCATGTAAAACCTGGTGCTGTCAGACCACCTTGGGCTGAAAATCCCCACTGCGTCACTGAGACAAGGATTAATTACTGCCATCCAGAGCCCGGGCTCACGTCTTACTTCACACAAATGTGAGGCTGTTCTGGGCAGGGGAGAAATCCTGTTGACCCAAACTGGGCCAAGGAAAAGTAAATAGAACCATGTCAAATTCTACAGGCAGGAATGGAAGATTAGTGGAAAACCAAAGCAAGCCCATTCCTAAGGGAAAGAGAGAATGGTTCTTCCGCTTTCCAAACCTTCTGGTTTCTGGGCACAGAGAAAGGCTTTCTTTTAAGGATAAAGCCTGTATTTGACATGAGAGGATCTTTTTCTTTCAGTCCAGACATTCGTAACATTTCCCTCAAACACCGGGTCAGACAACCCAATGGAGAGGACATCTACCTTTGCAACAAGCAGCTTGTGTCTGGTAAGCAAGCCTGTGGAAATGACATTAGCAGAGAGTAGGCTGAATCTACCTGGGAGAGCCTCACGGCACACCAAGCAAGTCTGCACATCCTGAAGGACTGGGACTTCTCGGGCTTTCTGACGTGATGTATGACGCCCAATGGCCACAAAGCCTCAGCACTGAAGACTATAATCCAGACTCTGAAGGGGTTCTCAAGAGTTTTTATTGGCCAAGGAAATGTTCACAATATAATGTTCAGCAAAACCAAAACAGAGTATCAAATACATATGTGTATAGATAGAAAATAGATAGATAAATAGAGATACTATTGATAGATAACAGACATGTGGTTGTATATAACATATGCATATATACACATACATATAATACATACATGTACACATATACACATATGTATATCTTCCTCCCACTCCAGGGAGAGAGAACAAAAGATAGAAGAAAATACACCAAAATGTTGATAGTGGCTATCTCCAAATGGTAGAAATATAGACAGGTGTGTTTTTTCCTTTGTACTTTTTATTTTCCAAGTTTCCTATTAGGAGGTTGGGGGTGATGCACATACAAAAGTCCAGATAGATGGACCGAGACCTGCCTCTTCTGCACAGCTGCCTCCAAAGCTCTACCGCAAACTCCGACGTCGCCTTGGGTGAGAGACTGACAGCCAAAGACCCACACGAGGTCAAGGACTGGGAGAAGTTTGCCTTTGCAAGAAATGGGAGGAGATGCTTTCCTTTTGGGTTCTTCCTCTCGCAGAGGGTGATCATAAGCAGGCAGAGAACTTTACTCCGGGCGGGGGGGGGGGGTATCACGCTGGGCCCAGAGGACCCTTCAGCAGCACCCATCCAGGCAGAGGTCTGATCACCAGGCCATCTCCCTCTGCGATTCTCACACAGCAGGCAGTCCAGCCTTCTCTACAAAAGGAAGAGGGACTCTCACAGGTCAGGATGAACTCCAATCTTCCAGTCCAAAGCAGCATGGTGACCCATCTGCTAGCAGTATGCAGCAGCCTTTGAAAGGCACACGTGTGCCTGTGCCATCAGAATGCAGGGTGATGAGTGGTGGTGACTATGCTGGGCATCAGGGGGTATGGGAGGGGAGTGAAAATCGCGTGGCTAAAAATAAGGCTTTGCAGAACGAGCAGCTCCAGCCTCAGGTGTGCGGGAGGAAGGCAGAGGGCTCTCTGCTCTCCCACCATTTCTGAAAACTGCCTTTAGAACAAAAATGTCCTTGCATTGGCTTCCTTGCAAAACAAACCAAAACCTATAAGGTGATTATGCATCCTTCTCCACAACACGTTGCATTCATTCATCGGATAGAACTTTATTAACCCGTCTATGGGCCCGGCATGGTGCTGGGCACTGGGCACACTGTGTGGAGCACACTGGCCCGGTCCCCACCCTCCTGGGCTTTGCTGAGTCTCTACAATCTTGCAGGTCATATTTCACATACAGATGACATCCTTCAAAGCCCTTGGTGCCATCAGGTTACAGTCAGGACCCAGGCACAGACTTCAAGGATGGGGTAAGCCGAAGTAGGACACGCCACCCCCATGTAGCAAACTCCTTGCAGAAGGTCCTTCGTGGTCCAAATCACAACAAGACTGCCCCCCATTCCTACCCCTGGCAAAAGTCAATGCTATTCTTCAGCTGATCCAGAAAAACAGATCGACTCTAAGGAGAACCCAGAGGACTTGTTGGAAGAGGGACTGGTAAGGCCCTCCAACCAACTCTGGATGTTGCTCAAGCCAGCCAGTGCACTCGGACTGTGTTAAGATACAGGGACAACTGTCTTCCAGCCTGGCCTCCAAGAGGAGAGGGCTAGGGTAATGTGCTGGAATGCTTGCTTTTGTACCAGAAACTATCCTTCTAGGGAAAACAGAAGACAATTTCTAAATTGCACCCTTTTACCTCAATAGATATAGCCTCCTAAGCCCTGATGCATTTTAAAGCATATTGGAAGTAGATGTTTCAATAGAATGTTTTTTTACTTCAAATATTCTCAATGCCAGATCTAAATCTGTTGGTCTCATGGGCACCCTCCTACACTGTTGGTGGCAATATAAACTGGTGCAGCCGCTCTGGAAAACAGTGCGGAGGCTCCTCAAAAAACTATCCATAGAACTCCCTTATGACCCAGCAATAGCACTGTTAGAAATTTACCCAAGGGATACAGAAGTGCTGATGCATAGGAGCACATGTATCCCAATGTTCA
>NC_043708.1:30299468-30347815 GCF_006229205.1 Suricata suricatta
CAGAAATTCCAAGAAAGATAGATAGATATTTAACCTAGACTAGAAAATACATAATTGCACAACTACAATTTCCAAGCACTTGACTTGAAAGTTAGAGGGGAGGAGGCCATGGCAGAAATAAATTTAGGGGAGAATTCTCACCTGTTGTAGGACTTGTGTGTGCCAGGTACGGTGCTGGGCATCTCACACGAATTACTTTCATCAGTCCTAACAATGACCCAAGAGGTAATGTTTTCCATTCCACTTTGCAGATGAGAAAACTGGAGCTCAGAGAAGTTAAGCAATTGCTCAAGGCCACACAGCCAGAATCCAAGCCCAGACCTATGACTCTGTTACATCACAGGCCAAAGCACCGTGTGAGGACCCACAACAGTTGCCTAATCTTTGGGAAGACTCAGAATTTTATTTTTTTTTAATTTTTTTAAAAGTTGTATTTATTTTGAGAGAGATAGTAACAGCATGGGTGGGTCGGGGGAGCAGCACAGAGAGATGGAGAGAGAGAGAATCCCAAGCAGGCTCCCCACCGCCAGTCCAATGTGGGGCTTGATCTCATAAAGTGTGAGATCATGACCTGAGGAGATATCAAGAGTCAGACACTCAGGACACCTGGGTGGATCGGTCAGTTAAGTGTCTGACTCTTGATTTCAGCTCATGAATTCCTGGTTTGTAGGTTCGAGCCCCACAATGGGATCTGTGCTGACAGCTTAAAGCCTGCTTGGGATTCTCTCTGCCCCTCCCTGGTCACACTCTCTTTTTCTCTGTCAAAATAAATAAACTTAAAAAAAAATTTAAAGAGTCAAACACTCAACGACTGAGCTACCCAGACACCCCCACTCAGCAATTTAAACATTCACTCTGACATGGTTATGTCCTTCTACAACTGAGTAAAGAAAATACAGATTCCTACCACCCGGCCACCACATCCTCACCTCCTCCTGACCACTCCCTTAAAAAAATGGTACAGGAGGACAATAGGGCAGAGTGGGGAGAAACAACGAGCCTGGATCCTTCACAGGCCACAGCACCTGGTCCCCAGTAGCAACTTTCCCAGGGCCCAGTGCTTCCAGCCCCTGTGATCCAGCTCCCCCTCAGCTCCCCAGCTCCCCTGGCTAGAGGCTGCTGTCAGCAGGTAAACATACCAGGGACAAGTTCAGAGTCCATGCCATTCTATTTCTGATGTAGGGGAAAGGGGTGGGCCTCATTTATGAGCTGGGGGGAACATGGATATCAGATTAGCTCACTACCCCAACTAGAAGGCAACTGTGATGTTTTTAACAGAAACCAAATCGGAGCCTTTCACTGGACACTGTAAAGGTATTGTTTGGGAAAGTCATCTGTACCTGGCAGAAACAGACCCAGGATCCCATCACTGGACTGTGGACTTCATCCAAGATACTTAACCTCTATGAGTCTTTTGTTTCCTCATCTGTAAAGACAAGGAAATAGAGCAGTTTCTATCAAAGGTTGATCTGAAGATAAAAGACCAGGTTGGCACTAAAGGTTCTTGACAAATCTTAGATATCTTTATATTATTACTTCTGTTATCAACTCAAATCAGACGCTTATTCTCAATGGAGATCCTAGGGATTGTTTTCCAAATAAAGTTCTACTTTGTGTATCTTGTAAAGTAGTCAATTTCCTTAGTGTTTTACATTTGTGTGGGTGCATTTCTTTCTAATTTCCTATTATACTGATTTTCAACCCACACAGCACTATCATCAAGAACCACAGCAAAAAGAAGTGGGAAATATTTGGTCTATAAAGTTATAAACTAAAAACAGGGGCGCCTATTTGACTCGGTCAGTTGAGAATCTGACTTTTGCTCAGGTCATGATCTTATGGCCCATGAGTTCGAGCCCCACATTGGGCTCTATGCTGACATCTCGGAGCCTGGAGCCTGCTTCAGATTCTCTGTCTCCCTCTCTCTCTGCCCCTCCACTGCTCACGCTCTGTTTGTCTATCTCTCTCTCTCAAAATAAATAAACGTTAAAAAAATTTTTTTAATTAGTACAACTGTTCCTAACTGTACTCAAAGTCTTTTACTTGTCTTATGGAAATGGCTACAATGATTTTTTTAAATGAGAAAATAATGTGATCACAACCCTATAATTGGCATCTGACTCTCACAATAAGTAAATACAACTTCTTTAAACATTTTATTTTAGACCTCATTCTTTCCAATAAGGGTCACTTGCTTGAGTTAATGAATAAAATAAAAATTTTATCTTCGGGATGCACTTCGCAATAAAACTATACTTTTTTTTTTTTTGGTCTATGCCTTTCTATGGGCAAAAACCCAGAGCACCTTATCCACCTCAAAGTTTTGCTTTGCACATTATAATATGTGTCACCCTACACATACTAAAAATATGGTTTGAATTAATGTAAGAGTTCCGTGTCTTCAAGAAGTCTGAAAAGAGGGGTGCCTGGATGGCTCAGTTGGTTAAGCGTCCGGCTTTGGCTCAGGTCATGATCTCACAGTTTGTGGGTTCAAGCCCCACATCGGGCTCTGTGCTGACAGCTCAGAGCCTGGAGCCTGCTTCTGATTCTGTATCTCCCTCCCTCTCTCTCTGACCCTCCCCTACTGGCATTGTCTCTCTCTGTCCCTCAAAAATAAATAAAAAACATTAAAAAAAAAAAAAAAGAAGTCTGAAAAGTGCAACCCAAGACTGGTCTCATCTTGTGCATCTTATCTCACAACTGCTCAAACTCCTTGCAGGGTGACAGAAGGAGCACTGGTGTCCCCGTCCCCGCAAAGCTTTCCTTCCTAATAGGGCACCTAGGCTCCCTCCCTCTTTCCCATCACCACTCCTGTGGTCACTAGGACAGCCAGCATCTCTCCCTCGTCCAGCACAGGTGGTCCCAAAGGAGAAGGACCACCCTTGAATGATAAGAGCAGTAGGCCACTGAGTGCCCGGATCCAGGCCATTGAGAGCCGGAAGAAGGTAGCGCCTGTACGCACAATGCTAGTATGAGTATGTGTACGTATGTACGTACGTACCTCAGCATTTGAAGCCTCAATGGCACCAGGAGTCCCTCTGGCTCCCACTGCCCCTTTTTCTCCTGACTCGTTTATGGCTGCCTCTGTTTCTCATGTCTGTTGCCCCTTTCACTTGATGCCCCCACCGCACCTCCGGGGAGACAGGGGGCACAGGGACTGGGACAGCCTGGCAGCCGTCTGGGAGTGCCCTCCGCAGACGTGCCCAAACAGCAGAGGAAGAGCACCACCTGTGTCTCAGCTAGAGTCCAGCATCGCAGGCATGCACTAAACTACAAAATATACATCCATGTTTACTACAAAACCCGGGTCCCACTGCCTCTCCCTGTGACTGGGCCCCTCTAGAAGCCATGCCTGCTCAGGCACTGTGCCCATGGCTCCACACATCTCTGGCAACCCAGAGCGGCCATCCCCACTGGGGGAGCCACCTTGCGTTCAGGAGAACGCAGGGCAGGGGCGAGGGAGGATGTTGCCATTCCTTAGAGCATGCCAGCCCCAAGTAACCAAGTGTGCTCCTACGGCTGCCAATGAACATGTCAGCTTGCAGGAAAGAGGATGGCAAAGCCTCTCTTTGGTCGGGGACTCCTGGGACAGGAGAGCAGCACGGGTGAGCAGCTCCGTGGCTATGGCCCAAACACAGCTCGTGTCCCCTCCTCCCTGCAGGCCTACTGCTTCCCTTCTCTCTCCACACCTTGAATCCATCTCAGCTATGGCCAGACCATGGCCGGGTGACAAGAGGGAAGAGTGCAGAAAGCCCTGAGCCAATGATGAGAATCAGAAGTAGAAAGGTGGATTCCAGCCAAAAATCTGGAGTCCGTAAAGGAGGCTGAAACTGGAGGGTGGCCATTCATTTCTTTCCTGCCCCGCCTTTCTCTCTCTGCCCAACCTTGACCGACCACTGCCACCGACTACCACTGCACACCTACCAGCGCTACTCAAGAGCATCTTCTCTTATTTTCACAGACAGGACAAGACCTAGCCCTGCTGCCACCTTCCTTGGTCGTCCTTTCTAAACAGCTAACTGCTCTCTCAAAATCTTCCCTGAAGTCCAGTCTAAGTCCCTCATGCTGCAATTTAAGCTTATCCTTCTGATCAATTCAGCAGGTATTTCTTGAGAACCCATTGGAGGCCTGACCCACCGCCACCCTGGGCTGCAAAGGAATGCAGTCTGGCTCCTTCCTTCCAGAAGCCAATGCTCTGGTTGAAGAGATCCACAAATAAGAAGGGGCTGACACTGCCTGCCTCACTGACTGACTGTCAAAAGCAGTGACAGTGGGCAGGGCTTAGGGTCTGGGAGAAGAATGAGTCGAGGCAGCGGAGGACCCTGCGGAGGGCACAGCACATGGGCTCCGAGAAGGGTAAATACCGCTTGTGCTCCTGGCTGAGAGGAGGAAGGGCCAGCACCGTGAGCAGCGGACTGCGCATGTGCGGGGAACTGGGCACAGACCAGTTTAGCAGCGGCAGAATGTCTGAGCGAAGGTGGAGTGGGGTGCCTCTTTCCTTCGGGCTAGAAGGACCCCTTGGAGGCCCGGGCAGGAAAGTCACTTCATAAAACTAGTATTTTCAGTTAGTTAATCTGACCGCGGCAAGGAGGAGGGACTGCAGGGAAAGAGATTCAATGCAGAATGGACAGTGAAGAGTCACTGGCAGAAATCCAGACAAGAGGTGTTGACAGGGGCCTGGGCTACCCTGTGGCAGTGGGGATGGAAAGAAAGAATCAATACGGGAGGCGGTTTAGAGGAAGATTCTGGAAATGGCTGTCACCATCTTCGGGTTCCAGCCTCCTTCAGTAAATGCGATGTAATTAGGTCACCTCCTGCATTCCCTGCTCCAGGCCAACTTCAGGCGCTGGTGGGGACGAGTGTCCTCGTTGGGGAGTGAGCTTCAAAGTGCTCTCTAGCCAGCCCGGCTCCTCTCGGGAGAGTCTCCCCAGGTCCTCCCGAGAACCGCCTTCCCGAGCCCCAATCCTGGAGGCTAGCAACTCTGCCTCTTGTGTCCCAGGTGGGGGGGGGGCCCTCCTCAGACCTCTGACCCTCCAAACTCCACCCAGGGCCCCGGCTGCTGGCTCCTACCCAAGAGGGTTGGAAGTGTCTGGGTGGTGTTACTCTGCACCCTGTCGGCTGCCAAAGGGAAAAAAAATCCTTCCCCAAAGCCACAGTTTGGTTCAGGCAATTTAGACTAATGTTCCCCAAAAGACTCCATACCCTCTCCCCTTCACCCCAAGCACGGATCCATCAGCCCTCTGAAATGTGTTTGGCGCAAGGCAAGTGCCACACGGACCTCCTGAGTCAGGTGGCCCAGCAGCTGATTCCTGGGACTGACCATGCAGTCACCCAGTGATCTGGCTGGAGATATGCAGAGATGGGAAGGACACCATCAGGGAAGTCAGTCTTCAGGGGCTGGGACAGGGTAGAAGCAGAGGATGGGACAGGGTAGAAGCAGAGGATGGAACAGAGCCGGGGGGTGGTGGGGGGGGACCCGGAAGCAAGGCAGGAGCAGTGCGTGTGCATGTTGCAGCCAGTCTCCGAGGTGGACCTGGGGTCAGGCTGATCTCTCGGGCGCTGTGAAGCCCCCTGGCCTGCCCCTGACCTTCTGAGGGGGAAAACCATTGTAGGTGCAGAACAGAGCAGACCCCTCGTGTGTTGTGCGCCAGACTTTACTTGAACCTCCAGAAAAGAGATTCTCCCCAGCTTGGTCCAGACACCACAAAGCAGTTTCCCTGAAGGAAGGCTCCTCTCCTCCTTTGCCAGCCTGACGCCCCTGGGCCTGCCTCTTTCCATGTCCACACCAAGAAACAAGCCCCGTGGACTCAGGCCAAATTCCCGGTTACTACTAAGAAGTCCCACCTATGTTTAATCCAGACCCAAGAAAGGTCTTTATTGACTTGTACTTTTCCCCTAGAGATCACGTAGCTGTCTCTCTGCTCCCTTCTCTGAGGGCTCAGATTCCCAAAGAAGCCTCCAACATTCAGTACCCTTTGTCCCGGGATTAACTTTCAAATGGCTTCCAGAACATCTCTCTCAAACACTCATTCTGACACCCTGGAAGGCACTCCATTTCCCAAGCATTTCAGTGGCCAGTGTAGCACGGTATTTAAGAGTGTGACCTTTAGAATCAGACCAGGATTTCAAATCCCAGCTCCACCACTTACTTGCTGTGTGACCTCAGGACAGTCATTTAACCTTTCTGAGGTTCTTCATCTACAAAATAAGAATGCCATTCCATCGATTTGTCATGAGGACTCGTGAAATGACGCTTATAAAGCACTCAGCACAATGCCTGGAACACCATAAACACTAGACAAATGATGGCCATCTTTGTTAGGACCACTCCACAGCCCTCGGCCCAAAATTGGATAGGGACGAAAGAGGCCGTAGGGAACGGAAGAGAGAGACTGCAACATGTGGAATGTTTCCAGCTGCCTCTTCCTCCCTTAACAGGTCAGCGTAGAGCTCCCAGGACCTTGGAAGTGGCAGGCACTGGCCTCAAGAAGGTCCCTTCCTGTGAAACTTGTGAGCTTGTCTCTCCCAGGGAGGCTCCAGTCTGTCCAACACATCTTCCTTTGGAGAGAGCCAGGCCCTCCAGAGAGTTCCACTCCAGTGCAGACAGATTTCCGGATGGTCACTTCATCTCCAGCAAGGTATCTGTCTTTGTCAAATATCCCAGCACCTACACCATCCTCCACTTGGGGGGCGGAGGGGTGTTTAAGAGGCACACTTTCCTGACCCTCCTTGGTGAGTTTATGAGAAAGGTGGAAAATAAGGACAGATAATAGGCACTGGAAGTAGGTGTGTGTAGGTGCATATATGCATAAATATACATACATACATATCTCTGCATGTGTGTATGTATGTATATTTTTATATAATGTATGTACATATCCATGTATTTGGGCTTTGAAGATATGTAATATGAGTAACTCAACCCAGATGAGCACATTAGTTGGACAAAATATATGAACCTGGATTTTCTCCCAAATTGTTATGTTAGGTGGGTCCCTATTTCACTTGTACTCTGAAATAAAGGTCTCAGGAAGCGGATAAAGAGCCCACTGAAGAGCACCCCACAAAGCAGGGCACATAGGAAACCCAAGGCACCCAACCACATGACACGCACCAATGGCCAGAAAGATCGGCCAGACCTGGAGCCATGCTGGAGTTTGTAAATCCTGCTGCAAAGCTGGCCGGGCCGGGCCGGGCTGGACCCTCGCCCCTGGCTGGCTCTGGCGCTGGCCTCAAACACACTGAGCCCTGCACAAACAAACAGGGGATTACGCTGACCCAGGCTACAGGGAGACTGCATTTTTGCTTTCTGAAAAAGTTGTGATTTGCCAAGAAAAACTATCTCTGGTACAGAAAAGGAAAATCTCGAAATAAATCAGAGCTGCGCATGGGCACAGCACAGCTGAGGAAGCCTGCTGGCTTCCTGGAGGAGGAGGAAGCGGACTCCAGGTCAACACAACCTCCCGTTTCCCAGACGGAAAGCCAACTGTGGACACTCACAGATGGACCTGGGGTCCTCCAGGCCTTGGGCAAGTCTCTTCTCCAGTCTGGGCCTCAGGTCCGAAGCTTTCCTGGGTTTATTGGAGGCATCCCTTCCCTTCTGGCTGGAATCCTACTGCATCAAACCCAGTGGCTCTCCTTGTCCCGTTCCCGGTCACCTTCTCTTCCCCACGCTGACCCCTGCCTTCTGTTTATTCCACTTCTTGTTTCCTCATGGGCTCCCTTGTAGCTTCATGTTACAGGACACCCCTGGCCAAGGTGGCCTGGACGTCCTGCTGGGTGATCTGTCCTGCCAAACACTTGGTTCAGATGTAAGCAAGGAAGGGAGACCAGGCCCATCCAGCCTCCCTCCAGAAAACCGGAGTGAGGGTTGGAGAAGTGACCTCATCCCATGCAATCCTGCACCCCCTCTGAGGTTTTCTGGCAAGGGAGAGAGGTTTCCTCTTACCCGTGTCACCGAGCTCAGCTCCCTACCCTGCCAGCCCCTTCACATTCTCAAGCAATCGCAAAGCCCGTCCTGTCTGGCGTTTGTGGGTCCCAGCATGCACGCAGCAAATGCTCAGATGTCAGTGACCTCCAAAACCAAGCCCCGAGGCCTGGACCTCGTGAAGCCAGCCTGGATGTGTAATACCGAAACAGCCGAGAGCTGGCCAACACTTACAAAACACATTCTGCATATATTATCTCCCCTGGTCATGTGAAGTAAGCACAGAGGCTCCATCCCTAGCTCTTGCTTGTGGCCTTGGCCATGCTGTTTAACTCCTCTGTGCCTCCGCTCCCACAGCAGTGCGATGGCCATGACAACAGAGCCACCCCAGGAGGATGTCATGAAGACGTGTAAAGAAGGTAGAATCATGCCGGCCACAGACTGAGGACTCGGCAAATGTTGCCCGTCATTGTTGTCGTCATCCTAACTGCATTCTGGCTCTCACCGCAACTTGGGAGGTGGGCACACTACCTGAGGTTCAGAGAGTCAAGCAACATCCTCGAGGTCACCACATAAAGAAGTGCTAGAACACGGCTTTCAATAAGATCTTCTTACTCCAACATACTTTCTCCACCATTCAGCATCCAGGAATGGTTATTTGGTGCCTGTGTGTCGTTCTGCCCAAGCATTGCTGACTGTGAGCAGGGCAAGCATGGACCCCAGTTGTGCCCCAGTGAGGAACAGAGAGTATAAAGAGAGGAAGCTGGTCTGGGAGCGAATTGACAGGAGCGGTCAAGAGTGCTGGCTGCAGGACAAAAGTCGGGCTCGGCTGTCTCTGAAAGAAAGGCTATCTGATCCTCTGCAGAGCCTCAAGGGCTGGAGGCCATGAGAGGGAGATACAACAGGAAAAGGAATCCCAGTGTCTCCTGCATCTGCTGCCTGGCCCGAGAGCCCTATTTTTTCCACTTTCCCTTCCCTATGCTCTTGAAGTTATCGGGACCATCACGTGGCCTGAAGCTCGAAGCAGGGAGGATGGCTCAGTCCCCCCTGGCACAAAATCAAACACGAAGTTCCAACCTAGCTGTCCCCTGGGGAGTGACTGGTACTGATACTAAGCCCCCTCCTTCCGAAACTTCTCGGAGCACAGTGCAGAGGCCTGAATGGCTTGACTTCATTATGCCCTGAGAATCTCCCATCAGGAAAATCCTGCTGCTCATGCTTCAAACACAGTTGTCATCCAGGAGAACATGGTTCTTTGTGTTGGTTCCCTAGCCAGGCAATGTCCAGACCTCAGCAGGGCTTTGGTAATACCAAGCCAGGAGATGGATAAAAATGTAAAAGGCTGTCATATTAGCCAGCTCCGTAGGCCCGCATGCCAGAGGGTTCCTGAGATGATCCTCTCTTGGAGCCCTAACAAGTCCCAGGGAGGTGACTCTTCATTTGGGAAGAGTCAACACACCCTCCAGGGTGTGCTCAGATTTTTCCAGAATTTGTCTGTCTTCCCTGGTGGTCTGAGGTATAAGCAGGAAACTGGGTTTCCTTTCCTGCTTTGCTTATTTGGTAAGAAGAAAGTTGGAAAAAGAACAACTTCTAACCTACAATGGAAGATTCCAGAGAGCTAGCAGCCTTCAAAGTCTCTTCATTGACTTCTCCTAGGGTTCAGTCATTTAGTCCACAGAGACCTGAGCCTACTATGTGGCTGGCACTGTTCTTAGTACTGATGATACATCAGTGAGCCCCTGCTCTCACAGGCTTTACATTCCACACACAAACAAAAGAACAGACCATTTCAGATGGTAATTTATGTTCTGAAGGAAATAGAACAAGGTGACGGCACAGCCAGTGACTGGATCACATGGTCAAAGAAAGACTGGACTGTGGAGGAGGGTTAACACTTGAGCATAGACTTGAAAGACAAGAATGTGTTACCCACACAAAATCCAGGGAGGATCATGGCTCCTCCACTCAAGAACCTTCCAGTCTAGGGGAGCATGGGTGGCTCAGTCAGTTAAGCATCTGACTTCAACTCAGGTCATGATCTTATAGTTTGTGGGTTTGAGCCCCACATTGGGCGCTGCACTGACCACTCAGAGCCTGGAGCCTACCTCAGATGTTTATAGCTTCATAGTAAGGATGTTTTCACTTACAAGGCAAAAGAAGCCAATCTGAAAAGGCTATATACTATATGACTGCAACTGTATGATATTCTGGAAAGAAGAAAAAAAGATCAGTGGTTGTCAGGGATTACAGAAGAGGGATGAATAGGCAGATCACAGAGGACTTGGTGGGAGGCAGCGAAAACACTCCACATGATACTACAATGGTAGTTCAGGCCAGTAAACATTTGCCCAAACCCACAGGAGGTCCAACACCAAAAGTGAACCCTAGTGTAAACTATGGACTTTGGGTGATTACCGCGTGGCAGTGTGTAATAAGTACCCCACTCCAGTGGGGGACGAGGGAGGCTGTGCATGTGTGGGGGTAGGGACTATAGGGGAAATTTCTGTAGCTTCCTTGTAATTTTTCTGCACACCTAAAACTGCTCTAAAAAAATAAAGTCCTTAAAAAAAAATTCAACCCAGATGTACTTTTTGAAGAGGGTAATAAAAGAAGCAGGGAGCTCAATATTGAGGTGACCGACACTCTCCAGGCCCAAGAGATGGGGGTAACAGTTTGAAGGAAGATGGAATACATGGAGAGAGAGAGAGAGAGAGAAGACAGTGCAGATGCGATACAGTATGGAGGCGAGCTCTAGAGGATTTGTCCATGTTCCAGATGTGGGTGGGTAAGGAGGAAAGAAATGGACCAAGAACAATCTCTAGAGTTTCTGGCCTGAGCAAATGGGTGAGGGAGTGGGAGTGCCATCTACTGTGATGAGAGTCTGAGGAGAACTCAATTTACAAGGAAAGAACAATTTAAGGCTTATTAAGTTATAGATGTTTGCAAGACATCAAGAGTAGCTGCTACCACTGCCACACTCGGATCCCGTTTTCTGGCTGGTGCATCCAGCACCCATTTGCTGAAAGTACAGAACTGCCTTAGGAAGGGAGTTATTCCACCAGGAGATGCCAGGGAAGTTAGGTGCCTGCCTTCCCCACCCCGACCCAGTAGATCAGGCTGAGGCCAGACATTACCTGGCACCACATGGTTTTTCCCACAGCTTTATTGAAAGATAATTGAGGGGCACCTGGGTGGCTCAGTCGGTTAAGCGTCTGGCTTCAGCTCAGGTCATGATCTCATGGTTCATGGGTTCGAGGCCCGTGTTGGGCTCTGTGCTGACAGCTAGCTCAGAGCCTGGAGCCTGCTTCAGATTCTGTGTCTCCCTCTCTCTGCCCTTCCCCTGCTCGCACTGTTTCTGTCTTTCAAAAACACACACACACACACACACACACACACACACACACAAAAGAGAAAAAGAAATATAATTGAAAAATAAAATTTGTATATATTTAAGGTATAAAACATGATTTTTGACATACATATACACTATGAAACAATTATAACAAGGTAACCTCACATATTACCTTTTTTTTTTTTGCATGGTGAGAACACTTAAGGTCTACTCTTAGTAACTTTCAAGTATACAGTACATTATTATTAACTATAGTCACCATGCTGTATATTAGATCCTCATAATTTATTTTCCTCTTCTAACTTCTTTTTTTTTTAAGTTTTTTTAACGTTTATTTATTTTTGAGAGAGACAGAGAGAGGCAGAGAGTGAGCAGGGGAGGGTCAGAGAGAGAGGGAGACACAATCAGAAGCAGGCTCCAGGCTCTGAGCTGTCAGCACAGAGCCTGATGCAGGGCTTGAACCCACGAACCTGAGCTGAAGTCGGCCGCTTAACCGATTGAGCCACCCAGGCGCCCCTCCTCTTCTAACTTCTAACTGGTTTGCCCAACATCTCCCCATGCTCACCCCAGCCCCTGGCAACCACCATTCTGTGAGTTTGATTTCCTTATATTCCATGTATCAGGGAGTGGATGATATCTCACTAGCTAGTGCCCCTGACCTACCCTGCTTCCCTCACTCCCTACCCCCAAGAGCATTCTCTCAGTAAATCTCACGCACCAGACCCTGTCTCAGGCTCTGTCTATAACTCTTAAGACAACCCTGCAATGAAGATGTCCAACAGGCAGCTGTCATAGGAGTCTGGAGGTAAGGGCCAGAGATGTAAACGTGAAGGTGGGTCACCAGGGCACAGATTTGCACCCCTCTGGGGGAAAGGGTACTGCTCAAGGCAGAAAGCCCTGACCAGGGCATGGGGGCAATGCCCTACCAAGAGGGGGAATCCTTCCAGTCCACACCAAGTTACCCCATGCACATCCACTGCCCCCCGCCTCCACCACCTGCGCCTGGCTTTAAGAACTAATGAGAGGAAACTCACACTTCCTGGAAATCATTTTTGCTGCATTTACTCAAACATTTATTGAGTCCTACTGTGAGCCAGGTAGTGAGCTGGCATGGAAGGCGTATGGTGAGGACAGTGGAGACCCTGCCCCAGGAGCCCACCCGGGGGAGGAGTCAACAGGCGAACGAGGTTCAGTGTGCCAACCGACTCGAGACAGAAAGTTCCAGTCAAGTTCTGGTGGCTTTCTGGTGTCTTATCTGTTCACTCCTCTGCCCATCTTCACCCTTGCCCCACCACACCAAAAATATAGTGAGGCTCTATCCCCATGAGCTGATATGAAGATAAGCAGGCTTCTCGAACTTTGAGGTGCATACCAATGACATGGGATCTTGTTAGCATGCAGATTCTCATGCAGTGGGTCTGAGAAAGCAAGGCGCACAGATGCTGCATTTCTAGCAAGCCCCTAGCAACGCCAATGATGCTGGCTGGCGGACCACACCACACTTCGAGCATCAAGGGTAGAGAGAACACATTTCACCCAATAGCGATTGTCAAGGGCAACAGCAGGAGGTCAACTTGAGGCATGACTTTCCCCAGGAAAGCCAGTTCCTGTGGCAGGAAGGGTTCAGAGAACCCTGGGCCTCGTGCCAACATTTCAAGCAGCAGCACGTACTCTGCCTGAGCATATAATGATGCACAGAACCTTGCAGTCTAAAGCATGATGGGAAGAGCTAAAGAAGCAGGTAGCAACATCCACCAGTGTTTCCTGAGCTTGCCAACTTTATGCCGAAGGACTCTGCATGTGTCTTTCCATCCACACAATGTGTGGTATTCACACTTCTATCTTATACCAGTAAGAAAGCTCCAGAGGCTCCGTTACTAGCCCAGGACGACACAGCCAGGCAATCCCACTCTAAAGCCTGGCGCTGCATCATGACGAATGAGCTGCCTCTTCCGTGAGCTAATTAACTCTAAAGCCCGGTGGCTCTGAGCAGGGGCGCTGCCTGATTCTGCGACAGATCACTGGGTCCTCCATCACTGGGGTGGCAGATAGGAGCAGTGTGCCCAGGTGGGCCTCCCACGACCAGGGCCAGCCAAATTCCCCCAGAACGCTTCAGGGGTCCTGGGGTAGAGATGGCTATCACCCCCACCGTGATGCCTAGCCCACTATTTCTGGTCATCACCACAAAGTGCTATGGGCTTCAAGACCCTTGGAGTCATTTTATAAAAGGAAAGAAACACGGAGAAGCATTGGTTCATCGTCCAGTTGGACGACGCAGTGAGACCACCCAGGTTAGGGCTCCAGCCCTGCCCCTGGGAATGCACTCTCATTGCATGGAAAACTACTAAGATCCTCCTGGGGTTTGCCATGCATCTTCCCCACCAGAATACAAAGCCCTGCTTGCTATGGGATTTCATTCACCCTCCTCACAGACGAGCTGAGAGAGGTGATGGGGGCTGCCACTGTCACTGGCTGGGAGCCCCTGAGGACAGGGGACAGAACCTGTTCACCTCTGAGGCCTTAGGCCCACAAGCCCAGGGACTCGGGCGCTGGACACATCACGATGTGCGGTAAGTGTTGGCTAAATGAACAATGTCTCCCACTCTACTGGGAAACTTGGCCCAGAACTGAGGAGGACTCATCCCTCTTAATTTTGCAGTGAGTAAGTGGAAATGAAAACCAGTGCAGGCTCTGAGGCTCAGGTCCTAACGGCCTGCCCTGGGATGGGTCAGGCCTATTCTGCAAGGCATGAGGGCCGACCGGGCCAGCCACTTCTCTCCGCCCGCCTGTGAGATCTTGCCCGTGATGGAATGATCAAGGCAGAAAAGTCTGTGGGGCTGGGGCTGCTCAGACAGGCTTGCTCCCCTTCTAAGCCCGCCCTTGGCCTCCCCAGGCCGTGACTCAGGCGGGAGGCAGAGCTCAAGAGGCATCCTGCCAGCCCTGTGGCAGGAAGTTGGTGTGAGAAGGGGTAGTTCATGGCCCTTCCGGGCAACCAAGTGTGGGCCCTCACCCCTAAGGAATTTAGGCCCTCACAGGAGCCTGGGTGTATCCAACACCACCAGAAACCCAGGGCTCAGCACATAGCAGGGCTCCCCACATAAATGGTGACTGTGAATTGGCTTAAAGAATGGGGAGAATTTCAGGGCTCCTGGGTGGGGTGGCTCAGTTGGTTAAGCATCTGACTTTGGCTCAGGTCATGATCTCACGGTTCATGGGTTCAAGGCCAGAGTCGGGCTCTGTGCTGACAGCTCCTAGCCTGGAGCCTGCTTCAGATTCTGTGTCTCCCTCTCTCTCTGACCCTCCCCAGCTTGCGCTCTGTCTCTCTCTCTCTCTCTCAAAAAAATAAATAATTGTTAAAAATAAAAAATTTTAAAAAAGAATGGGGAGAATTTGGGGCACCTGGGTGACTTGGTCAGTTATACGTCTGGCTCTTGACTTTGGCTCAGGTCATGATTTCACAGCGCATGAGTTCAAGCCCCACATCAGGCTCCACGCTGACAGTGCGGAGCTTGCTTAGGATTCCCTCCCTCCCTCTCTCTCTTCCCGTCTCCTGCTCGTGCTCTCTTTCTATCTCAAAATAAATACATAAAGTTAAAAAAAAAAAATGGGAAAAATTTCAACCACTCACCTCCAGCTACCAGGCTTATCCCTGTCGTTCCCGTCAGTGCCCTCTGCTTAGAGTGCCCCCTTTCCTCCACCCAAGCAAGTCCTCCTCCTGCTCCTCCACACCCCACCTGGAGCACTGGATCCTCAAGGAAGCTCTCGCTGCCCCTCTGACCTTCCAGGAGGTTCACAGCGGCAGGGCCAAGCAGTGGCCACGCTGACACTGTATTTTATCTGTGTGCCTGACTGCCCCTCCCCACAGACAGAAAGTCTATGAGGGCACCAGTTGTGACCCTTTGCTCTCACCGTTGTATCCTCTCCTGGCTGTGTCTGGGTAGGAGCCGGATGAATAGTGGAACTGAACTGGGAGAACAGAGCAATGGCAATTGGGGTGGAGTGTGCCGTGTGCACGTGGCGGGAGGCCGTTGTGATGTCTCAGCCCAGGAATCAGGACCCTGAGTCCCAGGCCCAGCAACAGCCCTTCCTCAGTAATGATGTTGATATTCTGCCTGCTCCCAGGGAGGGCTCCCATAGCTCCTCTGCACCTGTCTAATCTGCATATCCATAAAACCGACAGCCAGGTGGGTGGCAAGCGCAGAGCCAGCAACCGCACTAATCGTATCCAGAACCAGCACATTAGGGTTCATTCATTCACAAAGAGTCAATCATCGCAAAGCCCTGGAGAAACCAATCCCAGCAAGATCCTCCCATGACAGAATATAAGGGCCCAGGGGCTTTCAAAGCACAAAGGGACACACTCTGTCCTTCTGCCCGCAGGTCCAGTCCCCACTGAAGGCTCTGGGCTTCGCTTTGATGGGATCCCTTAAACCGAATTCAATCCATGCCAACAGCCTCCGCAGACACGAAGGAAAGGGAGAGGAGTCCACCCATACCCCCCGGGAGACTCCAGATGTGACTATAAAGATAGAACGTGGGGTGTGTGTGTTTGTGTCTGTGTCTGTGTGTGCACACGTGCACACGCACATGGTAGTTATCTTAACAGGATGATTCTGTACAGATGGTTGTACTACTTCTATATTGGATAATACTTCTCCAAGCCTATATTGAATAATTGTATAAGAAAAACACATTTTTTGAAAAATCTACTTCTGCCAGGTTTCCGCTCACTTTGCCGAAGCCAGGAACATGAACGAGGTAGGTTTCTGTGAGGTCTCAGGTGTACCCGATCCCCAGGGCAGCTGTGACAACAATGAGGTAAGAGGATGAGCTCTGCAATCATGGTCAGGGCTGCAAGCTCCACTGTACCTTCACAAGCCAAGCGATCTCGGGCTAGGTCAAATTTAATATCGGTTTCCTCCGCATGTCCAGAAAATGCAAATAAACACAGGTATATTAGGATATTGCATGTGCCTATTGCATGTGCAATACTGAGACTTCTAGATCTCAGTAAATAGTAGTAGTAATAATTCCTGTGGTAAAAACAAAACTCATTATTTTTTAAAGTACAGAAAGCCGAGGCACCTGGGTGGCTCAGTCAGTTAAGTGTCTGACTCTTGACTTCGGCTCAGGTCATGATCTCATGGTTCCTGGGATCGAGCCCCGCATCGGGCTCTATGCTGACCATGCAAAGCCTGCTAGGGATTCTCTCTCTCTCCCTCTCTCTCTGCCCCGCACCTCTCACTCATGTGCACACTCTCTCTCTCTTTGTGTGTTTCTTATAACTAAATAAATAAACATTATGAAAAAATTAAGTACAGAAGGCAAAGATTCAGGGTCTGTGTGGAAAGTAACTTGCCTCTTGGGTAGGACATAGGCTGGACAAGGGGGACACAATGCTAGGGTGGCAGAGTCCAAATCGGAGAAAGGGGGGCGCCTGGGTGGCTCAGTTGGTTAAGCCTCCGACTTTGGCTCAGGTCAGATCTCACATTCATGGGTTCGAGCCCTGCGTCGGGCTCTGTGCTGACAGCTAGCTCAGAGCCTGGAGCCTGCTTCTGGTTCTGTGTCTCCTTCTCTCTCTGCCCCTCCCCCTCTCATGCTCTGTCTCTCTCTGTATCAAAAATAAATAAAACATTTAAAAATATTTTTAAACAAACAAGAAACAAATTGGAGAAAGGGGTGGGGAGGGCTGCACCAGGAAGATGGCTATTTTCCCCTCCATAGGAAACATCTGGGTTTTGAAACATCCTCTCTGTCCCAGATGGGACATGGTTGCTTAGTCCAGCTCTTCCCATAGGCCTGACTGGGCTGTAAGAGGCAGCAACGGGGTTTCCCAATGGGAAACCAGCCCCATGGGAAAGAAGATGCTATCCCCTTCCACAAAAAACAACCCTAAATCAGCACTTCTCCACCCAATCCCAGGTGTGTGGGCCCCTAGAAACAACAGCAAAGAAAGCATGTGCCTTCACCTCCAGAGAAGCAGGAATCAGAAACTCCCACGGCGCCGTTGGCTTGTCCACATTACCAGAAGGAGGGTGTGTCCTCACCCTTGTACCATTTGCTTGGGTGTGTTTGATACCCTGAGAATCACCTAAAACACCTCAAAATCTCCCAGTTCATAAAGGACAGAGACTTTGTTCTAAGCTCAATATTCTGTGGTCTCTGCCAGATGGGCAGCTATGAAAGCCATCATCATAATAATAATAATGATAATGATGGCAAACATTTTTTCTTATTGTCAGGCATTATTCTAGGTGTTTTAATATGTTAATTCATTTAACCCTCAAAACAGTTCTGTGAAAATACCTATTTTTTAACAGATTTTAGAGAAGAAGAAATTGAGGCACAGGAAAGTTCTGTTACTTGGCCAAGGTCACTGCCTAGTTAGTGATGATGCCAGGAATGGAATCCAGCCCATTTGAGCCTAGAGTTCATGGGCAAAATTACATCATACAGGGAGAAAGAGGTGTGAGGCAAGGCTTTACTTTTTAAAGAAGACACTGCATATTTGCTCCCCTTCTGACTTCTGTGATCAGTCAACATCTAACATTCATTAACTGAGTGGCTACTGTGTGCTAAGAAGTTGTCTTTGGAATCATTCCTAACAGCTCTTTGGAAAAGACACATGAGTTCACTGGCCTCCAGCATCCTGATCTGTAGATTTTCTTCATATAGAAACCAAAAAACAATAGTTGCTATTTAAAAAAACAATAGCTTAAAATGAGAAAACGTTAGAAGAATCTGTTTTAAAAACTATTATTAATGTTTTTTTTTTTTTGAGAGTGAGCATGTGCAGGTGGGGAGGGGCAGAGAGAGAGGAAGAGAGAGGCTCCCACCAAGCAGGCTCCCTGCTATAAGCACAACACAGCCAGATATGAGGCTCCATCTCACAACCATGAGATCATGACATGAGCCGCAATCAAGAGCTGGATGCTTAAGTGACTGAGCCACCCAGGCGGCCCTAAAACCAAAGGCCAACTGATGTGTTACAAGTTCAAATGTTAACACGCTGAAGACGGCCAATGAGTTGCCCTGTGGTCCCAAATACAATGCCACGTGCTCCCAGGGTTTTTGCACAACACTTAGCAATACAACTTCTCCCAGGCCATCTCTGTGTGTCTATTTAAATGTTTTCTATATATGCCACTCATTGATTAATAAAGACGCTGCAGCTTTATGTATTTTGTTTTGCTTTGTAAAACTCAGACTGCACATGTCTGTTCATGTAAAATTCTAGAATCAAGTCTTGTTCCCTACAGCAGCACACGTAAACCACATTCAAATGCTCAGGCACACACTCAGCCACTATTGTCATCACGCATCAAGTGTTGAAGAGCCCATGAATGTTTAACTTAGCACATCATAGTAACAGCCCATGATTAATAACTTGAGACCTTATAAATCCGGACCCTTCTTCCCTGACGGTCGCGTGTGCTCCCGCACGTACGCAATAAGAAACGACCAGTTGTTAAGTGCTGCTAATAATTCCACTTTGAAATAAAAATATCTGACTATCCTTCCTTTAAAACTTCCGGGTCAGTTTAACTCAAGAGTATTCTGCTGTCGCAATAGAAATCAGGACTTTCTCAACACTCCACAAAAAATGACAACTGAAGATTACCATTAGATGAATTCTGACATCCTTGATATCTGTTCTACAAACTGAGGTTCCTTCTAAATGTGTCTGGACAATCGCTTCTTGGCCTTTTGGCTAAGATCAAGTGTAGTAAATGTGTCTGGACAGAATGGATCAAGAAGATGTGGTATATATACAATGGAATACTACACGGCAATGAGAAAGAATGAAATCTGGCCATTTGTAGCAACGTGGATGGAACTCAAGGGTATTATGCTAAGTGAAATAAGTCAGGCAGAGAAGGACAGATACCATATGTTTTCACTCATATGTGGATCAGGAGAAACTTAACAGAACACCATGGGGGAGGGGAAAGGGAAAAAAATAGTTATGGAGAAAGAGGGAGGCAAACCATAAGAGACTCTTAAATACTGAGAACTGAAGGTTGATGAGGGTTAGGGGAGAGAGGAAAATGGGTGATGGGCATTGAAGAGGGCACTTGTTGGAATGAGCACTGGGTGTAATATGGAAACCAACTTGACAATATATTTTTAAAAATAAGAATAAATAAATGTGTCTGGAGAAAGCATTGTTGTGATTATGTTAAAGTTTGAAAAAAAATTAAGGTTGATTGTCATCTACTTTTAGAGTCATTTTTTCAAAAGACCTAAAACAGAGAAGTTTTATTAATACATAAGAACAGATCTCTGACAGAAGATACAATATGAAAAAACAGGAAACACTTGTGATGAATATTTGTCATGCCAATAGGCTGCATGTACCCTGCTCATATAAACCTACAAATAAACCTACAAATTTGTATGTAAAAAAAAAAAAGAAAAAGAAAACGTTAAACATGGAAGTAATTGGATAAAGGTGACCAAAAAGTACAAGCCTCCAGTTACAAAACAAGTAAGTCCTGGGGACGTGATGTGAACATGACGCCAAAGCTAACACAGCTACGTGATATACTTGAGAGCCGCTAAAGGAAGAGATCCCCAAAGTTCTCATCACAAAGAAAGAAAAGAACCAGTTTCTCTATCTATAAGAGGTGATGGATGTTAACTAAACCTTCACTCTCCTGATCATTTTGCAATATGTGGACCTCAACCCGTCACTCTGCACGCCTTAAACCTTCACAGTGCTGTGTCAATGTCATCTCTATGAAACTGGGCCAAAAGGAAACAGAAAATCCACTAAGAAATTAAAATTCCATCTTTAGATAAATAAGTAATGGAAGTTTGAAGGCCACGGCCCAGTTACAACAAAGTTTAAGTTAGCCTGAGAAGTGAGCGTTGGTCCGTTGGGCCCTGTTCTGGGCCCTGTTCTGGGCCCTGGGATGCCAGCTGCCAGGAAGCCTCCATTCTGGTGGAAGGACACAGCCAGTAATAAACAGAAAAATACTGATGCTAGGGAGAAAAGTAAAGCAGACAAAAAGTAAAGGTACAAGAAGGTTGGGGGATGGCAGGTCTTATAAAGGGAACTCGGTCTGGGAAGTCTCTCAGAAGGTGATATCTGAGCAGAGGTCTGAAGGAAGTGAGTGAATGAGCTATTCAGTTTTCTAGTGAGAGAACATTCCATACACAGGGAAGGGTGGGTGTACACAGGGAAGGGTGAGTGTAAGCAAAGACCCCAAGGAGCGCTCAGGGAACAGCATGGAAATCAGAGCAGGTGGACCAAAGAGGCAGCATCAGGTCAGATCCAAGAGGCTGCAGAGGACGGAATCACAGGGGACTTTGGAAGCCACTGTGAGATGGCAAGCAGGTATAGGCAACGCCTTCCGAGAGTTTTGCTCTCAAAGGCAGCAGAGCTATGGGGTGGTAGCAAGAAGCATACATGGGAGAAATTACAGCAGTTTCAACACCAAGGAAATGATGCGGGGGATGAACGGTGATAGAGAATGCAGGGAGGCAGTTGCTAAAGTAATGTCCCCGAGGAGGTGCGAGGAGATGATTTAGTGCAGAAGTGGAGGATTTGCCTTGGGTGGTGGCAGTTCATCCGCATGGATAGGAGGATAGTACCGAGACCAGAAATGGGTCGCTTCAGAGATACAGTGACAGCAGCCTGCAGAAACTCTGCTCTCTTGCCTTTGGTTTCTCGATGAAAGAGGGTGGAGGCCATCAGCCTAACGCAAGGAGGGAGGAAGACGTGCAGGGGGGTGAGGAGAGATTGTGTAGACCAGTCCTCTAGAGCAAAGGGCCAGTGAGTGGGCACGAGAAACAGAGCAGGACTGCCAGGCGGCACTAGGGACACACATCGGAGTGAATTGCCAGGAAGACCTGCAGAATGGTCTCATTAATGGTGTTACAGCTGGAAACAGGGTAGGGCTTACAGGGGGACAGAGGAACCCTCGTCACCTGGCCCGTTGAGAGGGAGCCTCCTCTAAGGACAGCAGCAACTGCACCAGTACCCACAGCTCTGTTTTGTTTGGTTTTCTCCTTCTGGTATCTCACTTCTGGTTGGCTGTTTCAGATCACTTCACATCCCTCAATGAATGGAAGAGACAAGCGACAAGCAAGCCTGACTACTCTGATGGTGCCTTAGTGTTTGCAGGGCTCAGGAAGCCGCTCAGGAGGGACACTTCCAGCCCAGTGCCCTGTTTTGGTCATCTAAAGCTGTACTTACTTTCTAACACAGCCACACCCGTCAGTGCACATCTTGTCTGTAGTTCCTTTTGCTCCACCATGGTGGGGAGCTGAGTAGTAGAGACCCTATGGCCCCCAAGCCTAGAACATCTGCTATCTGGTCCTTCACAAAAAAAAGGGGGTTGCCTGTCCCGGATTTATAGCCATGGTTCTCTGTCCTTACCATGTATCAGACACCTCTAGGACTCGTTAAAAACAGGTTGCTTGGGGGGGACAGTTAAGCAGCCAACTTCAGCTCAGGTCATGATCTCACAGTTTGTGGGTTTGAGCCCCGCATCAGCCTCTGTGCTGACAGCTCAGAGCCTGGAGCCTATTTCGATTCTCTATCTCCTTCTCTCTCTGCCCCTCCCCCCCTCTCAAAAGTAAATAAACAAAACAAAACAAAAAAAACAGATTGCTGGGGCTGACACTAAGAGTTTTGGATTCAGTGCATCTAGGGTAGGGCCCAAATTTACATGTCTAACAACTTTCAAGGTGACACTGATGCTACAGGCCCAGGGGCCACACCTGGAGAACCACTGGTTTAGAGAAAGCCCCAAACACGTCAACATTGGCCTATTGTGCTTCCATCAAGAGGTCTTATTCATGACTCTGCGGTGAACTGAGCTTTTTCCTGCTCTAATTCTAGGTCCAAATGCATAAACAGATATTCAAAGAATGCATACGCAACTCAAAAAAATTCTCTAACCGGGCAAGCGATTAGCCAAAGAGATAACAAACCCCATGTCATCCCTATGTCTCTCCAACCTGAGCGAGGGCTTCCTAAGGGCCGCTTACTAGCAGCTGTGAAAAGGGGAACTTCTTTTCTCTGCTCCAGAAGGCCCTCCGAAGTCCCACACTCAGAGCAAAATTAGGTCGAAAAAGTTTCTGCCATTGTGCCAAGACTGGGTGTGTTTCATAAAATCTATTCTCCCCTCCGGCTCCATCAGGGCCTTCTCCAGACACCCATGTGCTCCAAGTAGGGTTACCAGATTTAACAAATAAAAATAAAGAATGCCTAGTTAATATGACTTTCAGATAAGCAGTGAATGTATTTTTAATATAATATATCCGGGGGCGCCTGGGTGGCTCAGTAAGTTAAGCATCCAACTCTTGGTTTTAGCTCAAGTCACGCTGAGGAGGCCGAGCCTGCTTGAGATTCTCACGCTCTCCTCTCTCTGCTCTTTCTCTGCTGGTGAGCGCGCGCTCTCTCTCTCTCTCAAAAACAAAACAAAACAAAACAAAGAGCAGGTATATCTCATGCCCTAGTAGGGACACACTCATACTAAAAACGATCAAGCAAAAGACATTGTTTATCTGAAATTCAAGGTTACTAGGTGTCCTCTGTTTTATTTGGCAGCCTTAACTCTATGTTCTGCAAAGCATCCAATCTCATTTCATTTCATTTGGTCTTCCTAGAAAGCTAGCAAAAAGTACATCATTTTCATGTATAGGTACATGAAACACTGGATACACATGAACAAATTACCATATTCCTGCCCTGGGGGTTAGGAGGAGGGAGATACAGTCTCATAGAAGGGAAAGAGATGCAGAATCTATTTTGCTACACAGCAGGCCCATCCTCCAGGTAGAATTACACAATCCAGATGCCGGAGGTTTGAAGCCACACACAGCTGTCGGCCCCCGTCCTCACTGGCCTGAGCCTATTCCCTCGGTTGTTTTTTTTCTGCCTCCTCCTTCATTGTCAAACCGTCAGTGTCCGTGTCTCCACAGGCAAGCCACCGGCCATCCCTCCTCCAATTTTCTCATGCTTCCAAGTCGAGGCCTCCAATTTCCAAAAGCAAATGTAAAGGACTTGTTCAATGTGTTCTAACTGAAAAGAAACAGGTCCCAGGTGAAAGTCTGGATATTTCTTCTAGACTGAAAGTAGCCCCCGCATCTGAAGGGTACAGATCCACTAGAGCCTGAGCAGGGACACGACCGGGAAGGTGAAGCAATAAATGCATGTTTATCCGGCATGAGGAAAAGCTGAAAGGGCCATTCTTCATTCTCCATTCCCTCTCTCCTGCCTGGAAGGTACCATGATAGCCAGAGCTCTCAAAGCCATCTGTGACCTTGGGAAAGGAAGCCACAACCGAAGGATGGCACAAAAAGACAGAAGGACCTGGGTCCCTCGTGCTTTGAAAACCACCAGGCGGCTAGGATTCCTTCACATGAGAGAATAACCCCAGACACAATGAAACCTCAACTACAGCTGAGCGCCTGTAACTCTAGCCAGACACCATTTCCAAATGCTGTAGCCAGGGTATATGAGAATAGAGAAATGCCAAAACAAGGTTACCAAAATTGTGTTACATTGTTAAGTATACACACTTCACAAGTGGTGGGGGGTCCACATACAAAAATACAATTTAATGCCTTGTGCTATTTACGTCTTTCAATCCTGAAAATTGGGACTGTTCACGTAAACTCATTTGGAAACAATGTTCAAAACATTAGGAAATGCAAGTTAAAACCACAACAAGAGGTCACACACTTATGCTAAAAATAAATATAAACACATACAGACACATGGTCACCAGCGCTGGCGAGGATGTAGGGCACCTAGAACCTCACACACTGATAATGGGAATACAGATGGTACAGCCGCTCTGGAAACGAATTTGGCAATTTCTCATAAAGTGAGGTGTTCACTTACTCATGACCCAGCACTCCCTCTCCTAGAAATGAAACCTCATGTTTACGCAAAACCCTGTACGTGGAGGTTTCCAGTAGCTTTATTCACAATCTCTAAAAACTGAAAACAACCCAAATGTCCTTCAGCTGGTGAATGGATGAACAAACCATGATACACACTCGGCAACAAAAAGGGATAAACAACTGATGCGTGCAGTAACACGGAACCTTCGATGTACTATAATACATGAAAGAAGCCACACTCAGAAGACCACATAATTCCATTTACATGACGTTCTGGAAAAGGCAAAACTATAGGGATAGAAAAAAGACTACTGGTTAACCAGGAGTTAAAGTAGGATGGGTCCATTAACAGGAGCAACACAGAGGGCATCTAGGTGGTTGTGTGTCCAGGGCTCTTGACTTGATTTCGGTTGGGGTCAGTGATGATCTCATGGTTTGTGGGTTCAAGCCCCACGTCAGGCTCGTTGCTGACAGTGAGGAGCCTGCTTGGGATTCTCTCTCTCTTTCTCTCTCTCTCTCTCTCTCTCTGCCCCTCCGCCACTCAAGTGCATGTGCACACATACACACTGTGTCCCAAATAATAAATAAATAAATAAATAAATCTTAAAAAAAAAAGAGAGCACCACAAGAGACTTTGGGGGGTAACAGGACTGTTCTGTATCTTCACTGTGGTGACTACAACTCCATGCAGTTGGCAAATCTTACAGAACTGTACACCAGAAAGAGTAAGTATTTAATTTATGTAAGCTGAGAAGTAACTTTTTTAAAAAGTTTAAATAAGCACCCTTCAGGAAAACAGTCCTGGGCCTCATGGCTTTCCTGGAATGTCCCTTCCGTGGCCCCAGTCTCAGTGTCTGCTGCCCCAATCTATGCTACCCCCATCCCCGAGGCCCAGACACCGTCTGGACATCCCTCTAGAATCCAATATGGTGGTAGGCAGAGAAGAGTCTCCGTCCAAATCCTGAACACATTTCAACACCAGCCACTGCCTGGCACCCCTGGAATGCAGAACAATAGACAAACTGTATGCAGCTCCGCACACGCCACTGTGTAAACATGAGCAACAAATTCCATGGTGACTCCCTGCCACTGGCCTTTGCAGCTGCCCAGCTCCTGGGGCTTGAGGACCCGCCCAGGACAACACAGAGTCTGGAGACAGCTCCACGCGTCAGTTCTCACCCTATAGTTCTGTCTCAGCCCTCAGAAACTCCCTGGTCACGATACTGACGACAGATCCCCTACCCACCCAAGTCCCCAGTTTTAGGCTTCCTATTTGTCATCCCCGATGACCTCCCAGAGGACACTGTGCCCTACAGCTGTGAATGTCCAGGGTGAATCCCTGAGAGTCGGGCCATGGAAAATCCATCGGCTCAGGGGGGATTTGGAGCAGGGGTGCGTTTGACTTGACACCTCCCCGGGATAAACATGTTCTGTCTCTCTTGACCTTATGCAACTACTCTGCCTGGTTTATTAAAAAACTGAGAACCCAAGCCTTATTGGAATAGGAGTATTTTTGTTGACAAGAAAAAAAATATCCTTCAAACATAAATCATTTAAAGCACCCTCCACGTTAGCTGGCATGAAATAAACAGACCCTGTCTTATGGGCAGAAGATGCCAGAGTAGCTTTGCCAGCCTCAAGCCTCCCGCTTGGCCATCATAAGCTCCACCCTGGATGTCTGAAATATAGTAAAAACCTTCAGAAAGGTTTCTTTCCAACGATGTCTTGCTACTCACCTGTGCTGGGTAACCTGAACCCTACTCTAATGTGCTATTAATGCACCATCACGTACTGGAAAGTGTGGGACTTGGTAACTGGACAGACTTGGATACAAGTCCAGTCTCTTCCTAGGGGCCCTGAGCACTTTTCTTAAATTCTGTTTGCTCGTTTATAAGTGGGGTAATAACTGGTCCCCTTTGTAGGACTGTTAACTGAAATATATGACTTACTCCTACAGCACGCCAATCCCATTTAACCCCCTCTTTTCCAGAGGTAATTTCCTCTTTTTGGAGTTACCCCCCATCTACCCACCCCCCAAAAAACACAGCTAAAACCAGAGCAGAGGCAAATGATCATACGGCAAGAAGAAGCCATCTGCTCTGAGTTAGGAAACCTGGTTCAAAGAAGTGACTGATCTGTGAGTGAAGAAAAGAAATCTGGTCTCCAATTGTGTCCCTTGGACTAGTAACCCAATGGCTCCCTCCCCAGGGAGTGAGACCAAGAATCCATTGCTCTCTCACTCACACTATCCTTATTCACACCCAGCTGGAATTCTTTTTGGCCCAAGAATCAATGAAAAACAAATTAAATGGCCAACGTCCATCAGAATACACATTTTTTAAAAGTGTTTTAACTGCTCCCACCTCCTAGGGTGCTCTTGGAAAATGCCCTGACATTTTCTGGAAACTTTTTAAACAGCAGAACTTAAAACCCCAGATTGTTTTCCAATGGAAAATAGCTCCTCACAAAAATAAGAGACTGAACATTCATTAAAGATACAGTCACAATTTTGAAAAGCTTTTACATAAATTCTTGCCAGAAATCATGTTTCCCCAATGCTACACCCTGAACTAGAAGCTGTCTCCCTCTGCAGCTAAACCTTCCACCGCCCAGATACTGCAGTGGGAACTCCATACGTCAGCATTTGATGTATCAGTCCACAAAGTCAAAGTGAAGTCTGTCAAAGAATGTGTATTTGCTTAAAGACGCTTACCACAGGCAGGGAGGAACATTAGCCAATCTCTGCTATCAGATGTAGTTTATTACACGTTCAGACTGTAAGGCAATGTTTCACACACCAGTTAAAGTAAAATTATATACTGTATAGAGTAAATGCATACTATGATTCATTGACACAGGAAACTTGCATGTTTATGATGAAATGCTGGCTGGAGCCATTACCAATAGATGATTATTCAGCACTTGATGCAGTGGTGGGTGCTGGGAATACAGAGATGGAAGATAGGTTTCTGTCTGCTGAGTTCTTTTGATGCAGCTGGTAATATGGGGTTCCTGCCCTCAAGGAGCCCACAGTCTAATGGGCAAAAAGATAAATGGACAGTGAGCAAACCAATCCATCACCATAGAGGGCTTTACCAGACAGGGGTATAAAGTGTGGGGGACAGAAAGAGAGAGGGACGTTTCAAAGAAACAAGCTAGAAACAAGAATTCTCCCAAATAAAATCCACCCCCAATAAATAGATAAACACACACATGTGCGCATACACACACACACACCATACCAATAGTTAAGATTAACAGTAGGAGGGTAAGGAAAGAGAAAAACAACTTCCCTGTGCTGTTTCAGCCCAGCTGCCCCAACTCCTCATCGTACCTGAGCAGGTAACCACAACAGACCAGAATGGTCTCCTGCTTCACCTCCAACACTGACAGAAGACCTCCTCAGGACACTACAGGGCTAGTAGGGCATCCGCAGGACTGAAGGCACAGTCAGAATTAGAGAAGCGTCCAATACATGCATATTTTTCAAAGGGGACAGAGGCCAGATGAGAAAGAGGACAGCATGGATGCTGAGGCTCAGGCCTGCACTGTCTGGGAAGCAGACTCTCAGGGATATAATTGTGTTCCATCCTTTTTTTTGTTTAAATGCAGATGGTCCTGTGGTCAGAGTCTGTCTTATTCCCATCACTCTCTGACCAGCAACCATAAGGAAGGTACGGTGTGGCCTCATTCATGGGGGTGAAATTTCAGGAAAGTTAACAGCTAGGACTTGCCTTCTTGCTATAGATAACTGAGTAATACAATTGTACAGCTTTCCCATTTGAAATAAACAGACATTTTCAGTGGTTGCTTCATTCTTACTAATTGTATTTTCACACTCAAGAAATGCATGCTCCTTTTAAACAAGGAAAGTGGAAAGTCTTCTCATTAATCTCTCTACTTTCTTACAGCATACACAAAAATAAATTCAAAATGGATAAAAGGCTAAACGTGAAACAGGAAACCACCAAAATCCTAATGGAGAAAACAGGCAGCAACCTGTTTGACCATGGCCTCAGCAACTTCTTACTAGACATGTCTCTGGAGGCAAGGGAAATAAAAGCAAAATGATCTATTGGGACCTCATCAAGATAAAAAGCTTGGAAACAATCAACAAAACTAAAAGGCAACCAACAGAATGGGTCAAGCTATTTCCAAGAGACATCAGATAAAGGGTAGTATCTAAAATCCATAAAGAACTTACCAAACTCAACACCTGAAAAACAAACAGTCCACTGAAGAAATGAGCAAAAGACATGAATAGACACCTTTCCAAAGAAGACATCCAGATGGCCAACAGACACAGAAAAGATGCTCAACATCACTTATCATCAGGGAAATACAAATCAAAACCACAATGAGATACCACCTCTCACCTGTCAGAATGGCTAAAATTAACAACTCTGGAAACAACAGATGTTGGCAAGGATGTGGAGAAAGTGGAACCCTTTTGCGCTGTTGGTGGGAATGCAAATTGGTGCAGCCACTCTGGAAAACAGTGCGGAGGTTCCAAAAAAAAATTAAAAAGAGAACTACCGTACAGCCAGCAATTGCACTACTAGGTATTTATCCAAAGGATCCATAAATGCTGATTCAAAGGGGCACATGCACCCCAAGGCTTATAGCAGTGATACTGACAATAGCCAAATTATGGAAAGAGCCCAAATGTCCATGAATTGATGAGTGGATAAAGAAGATGTGGTACACACATGCGCACACACACAATGGAGTATTATGCAGCAATCAAAAAGAATGAAATCTCGCCATTTGCAACAATGTGGATGGAACTAGAGCATATCATGCCAAGGAAATAAGTCAGTCAGAGAAAGACAAATATCAAATTATTTCACTCACAGGTAGGATTTAAGAAACACAACAGATGAACACAGGGTAAGAGAAGTAAAAATAAGATAAAAACAGAGAGGGAGGCAAACCATAAGAGACTCTGAAATACAGAGAACAAATTGAGGGTTGCTGGAAAGGAAGTGGGTGGCAGGATGGCCTAAGTGGGTGATTGGCATTAAGGAGAGCACTGATTGGGATGAGTACTGAGTGTTATATGGAAGTGATGAATCACTGGGTTCTACTCCTGAAACCAATACTACATTCTATGTTAACTAACTTGAATTTAAATAAATAAATTAAAAAAAAAAAAAGAAATCAGCAACCATGGGAATATTTACACCATGGGAATTGAGAAACACAGCAAAAATAAAAGTCTCCATAATCCTCTCACCCCAAGGAAAAGAAACAATTAAGTTTTTAATGTGTATTCTTTCCTTTGTACATATTTATCATTTACAAAATATGACTCTATAACACAACAAATAATGTTTTAAACTCTTTTTTCTTCCATATTAAATCCATTGGGAACTTATCTATGTCACAAACACAAGACCATTTTCATAGATTGTGCCATAGACCTGTGCCATAACTTACCTGTTTTCTTTTAAAAATATTTTTTAATGTTTATTTTTGAGAGAGAGAGAGAGACAGACAGACAGAGTGCAAGCAGGGGAGGGGCAGAGAGAGAGAGAGAGAGGGAGACACAGAATCCAAAGCAGGCTCCAGGCTCTAAGCTGTCAGCACAAAGCCCATACGGGGCTCAGACTCATGAGTCGTGAGATCATGACCTGAGCCGAAGTTGAACACTTAACCAACTGAGCCACCCAGATAACCCTGGATGCCTATTGTTTTGTGTAATTCTGAAGGAGAATCCAGAACCAATGAGTAGAAGTCTTAGAAAGGTAGAATTACATTTAATAACCAATCACTATGTACTTAAGAAAATAGGTCATCAGTTAAGGATGTTATAGAAATAATTTCTTAATCTTAGTAGAAGGAAAAAAAAGATATGTAAGATTTCTTGCAATGGACTTTACCTTTTATAGACAGGGAAATTACCTAAGTTCTGCTATCAAAACAATAATACAATTCCTCAATGGTAAGACATTGAATGGCCTAGTACTGCTTCCTGTGGCTGTCAATTCCCAAATTCTAAGCCAGAGTTTATTCTGCCAAGTACCTCATGGCAGCCACCAAAGTAAAAGCAGTTGTGATTCCCAGCCTCAGAAACTATCTCCACCACCACCCATTCAACCTCCTTCCCTTTCACCAAAGGCTGTTCAAGACCATTTCTTCATAAGGGCGGTGGTTCTCATCCAAACCCTCCTGTCTCCTTCAAAACCTTCCTCCAATTTTGCATCTCTAACCTCTTACTCCTCTCAGTAAGGAGTTATCTTACTGATCTTTCACAAAAAGATCTACGTACCATCTTCCAAAGAAAATTCTTTGACCCTGCATCTCCATCTAACTCTTACCCTTCCTGTCTCATGCTTCATGAGCAAGCTTGTTGAAAAAGTAGCCTGTGTTCCATTTTCACTTTTCTTCTCCATGGCCCTCTGACTTGGGCCTTCATCATGCACTGAAAGTGCTCCTGCTGGAGCAGCCTGTGGTTTCTTGGTGGCCAAACCCGCTGGCCACCTCAAATGTGTTAGCCATCTGGACCTCTTCTAGGCTTCTCTTTCTCTCTCTGGTAGCTTCCAACTTCCTTGACTCTTCCTTGTTGTTTTTGTCCTGGTTATCTAATTATCTATTACTGTGTACTATATTGCCCCATGCCATTGTCAGTTTGGGTTATTACCACAATTATAAACAGCAAACATCTGTTTCTCACAGTTCTGGAGGCTGGCAAGTCCAAGATGAAAGTGCTAGCAGATGCAGTGTCCAGTGAGAACCTGCTTCCCGGCTCATAAACCACCATCTTCTCACTGTAGCCACACATGGTAGAAAGGGAGAGAGAGTTCACCAGGGTCTCTGTTATAAGAGCACTGATCCCATTCATGTGGGCTCCACCTTTATCACCCAATCACTTCCCAAAGGCCCCATCTCCTAATATCATCACATTAGAGATTAGAATTTCAACATAGGAATTTAGTGGGAGGCACAAACACAGGCCATAACATCCTAAAACTTAGCAACTTAAAGCAATAATTTTGTCATGGTCACAGATTCTGTGGGTCAGGATTTCAGAAAGGGCACAGTGGGCATGGCTTTTCTGTGCTTCATGAAGAACTCAAAAGCTTTGGGTGAATTTACAGCTGGGGCCAGGGAAAATCTGGTAGGGTCCTCATTCACACATCTGGCAATTGATGCTGGTGGTCAGTGGGGACTTCAGCTAGGGCTGTTAGCCAAAACATCTACACGTAGCTTCTCCCTGTGGCCTGAGTCCTACAAAACATGGCAACCTCAGGTTTTCAGGGCTCCAAAGGGGAATGTCTTAAGGGAAAATTTTCTTTTATTACTTAACCTTGAAAGTCACCCAACATCACCTCTACTGGAGTCACAAGCATGCCCAGACCATGGGAAAGGGACATAGACCCTCCCTTCTCTAGGGGGAATGGCACTGGCACACAGAAAAGAGTCTGGAGGATAGAGAATATTGTTACAGTCATCTTTGGAAAACACAGTCTGCCACCGTTCTCTTCCATGGCTTTTCTTTGCCCAACTTAAAGGTAGCATCCTCCAGAAAGTGATCACACATATTCCCTGGACAACTCTATTCACACCCATGGCTTTAACCTCTTCTACACATTGGTAGCTGTTCAGTCTACAGCTCATCTAGAAGCTGTCCTGATAGCTTCACCTGGGTTTCTCAAGATGCCTCAAATTTGACAAGTCCAAAACAGTCCTTCCTTGTCCCTTCACCAAGTCTGCTCCTTCTCCTGCACCCCCCATGTGGTTTGTGGCACCACCTAATTTCTGAAATCTAATTAAGAAAACAAATAGGCATCCTTGATTTCTCCCTGTCTTTCACCTTCAACCATACCACATCCAATTGGCCACCAACTCCTAGCACCACTGCCCTTTTTAGTCCTTCGACCCTCCCACAGTCCTGACAACAACCTTACCTCAGATCCTCATCATCCCTAGATGGACTTTTGTAATTAGTTCATAACTGGTCCCACACCTCCAGTCTTGCACCCCCACAAAGTCTTCACTCTCTGGACTTTTATGTCATTCCCCTGCTTAAGGTCCCCCAACAATGCCCTACTATCTACAGTACCAAGTTCAACTCCTTAGCATATAGAGGTGTCGTCTCTCAAGACTGGCTGTCACCTCTCTGTCCAGCCTCCCTCCTTCCATTCCCTCACAATCACGCCACATCACAGCATACAGAACTTCTTGCAATCTCTAGAACATACCACTCTCTCATACCTCCATGTCATTGCCTGGAAATTCCACTCCAATCCCTGCCTTAGAAATTCCTACTCAGTGTTAAATACCTAGATCAAGTGAGACTTCTTTGACACTGCTCCCAGAAGAATTTTAGCCATTCTTTCTTATATGTTGCCATAGCACCCCTTCTCATCATTAGCATATTTTTATTACATATATTATCACATAATGCTATAATTTGCTTATGTCAACACCCCATCTTTTTTTAATGTTTATTTATTTTTGAGAGAAAGAGCACAAGCAGGGGAGGGGCAGAGAGAGGGGGACAGATGATCTGAAGCAGGCTCTGCGCCAACAGCAGTGAGTCAATTTGGGGCTCAAACTCATGAACAGTAAAATCATGACCTGAGATGTAATCAGATGCTCAACCGACTGAGCCACTCAGGTGCCCCTATATCATCACCATTCTCATCATCATGATTATATGCATCATATTTTAAAGGCAATAAACAGATACACTATCAGAAAATTTCTCTTTATTATAGACAACCCATTATTTGGTTTGATTCCAAACCAAACAATTCATGATTCCTTCTAGTGTTAACAATGAACTAAAGGGAAAGGGGGGGAAATATGTTCTGTGATACTCTGCCTTCAAGAAGAGAAACAATGTTGAAAGCCACTGCTAAATTTGGGCTACCAACACTGCCTGCCAGGCGCTCCCCATGTTTTCCCTCACCGAATGGGCACCAGAAGCCTATGAAGTAGGATTATTACCTCCCATTGTACCTATAAGGGAGCCAAATTCAGATGATTAAGTGATTACACAAGGCCCTTAGCTAGCAGGTATAAGAGCCAGCCTTTGAACCTACATATGTCCAATTCTAGGGACTGTGCTATTTCACTGCTTCTAGGACATTACTTAGACTCAAACCACTGATGCTTCACATCTCCTAGGCATTTTAAGACAGACTAGAAACCCAGAAATCATGTGTGAGAGTCTATAAAAAGGAACTACAACTTCAAGAAGTCATCTGGAAGAGAATTTCCTCCAATGAGGTGGGGGAATGTCAAGTGTCAAGTCACATGAGTGACCAGTAAAGACAAGTTGTTGAATGGTCTCCCTATACTTGCACATGCTGTAGCATGCCACCTCTTTGGGCAAAGTGGCACTATCATTGAGATAAATTATACAAAATGAGGAAGAAATAGACTCCACTGAATGAGCTCACATGTGCACATCCGACAAGTAAAGACGTTGATGGAGGCAGCTGTCTCACTACTGCGTGGCATAGGTAGGAAGAAGTTCTACAAAGGCACACTTCCAGTAAGGCTCAGCGTATTACATAAGTGTACCAGTAAGAACTGTTGTAAAGCAGTTTCTGTTGCAAATGACAGAAATCAGACTGACTTAAGCCAAAAGAGGAGTGTATCAGCTATTTAGTGGCTTAAAATAATAATTCCTGATGCTGTGGACAGACCGAGAGTTTTCTCTGCTAGCTTCACCTGGGCTCACTTGTGTAGCTACATTCAGCAGGAAGGTCAATTAGGCTGGAAGATCCAAAATGGTCTCAAAGGCATGTTAGGCAACTGGCATTTATGATTGGTGCTTCAGTTCTCCTATACATGGCCCCTTGTCCCCTAGTAGATGGACTTTCTTACATGGTGGCCTTGGGATGGAGGTCCAAAGGAGTGAAGGCATAAGCTTCAAGACTCCTTGGAGCCCAGTGTCCAGAACTCACACAGTGTTGCTCCCACCAATTTCCATGAGGCGAAGCAAGTCACAGGCCAGCCCAAGTTCAAGAGATGAGGAAACAGACTCCACCCCTTGATGAAAGGAGTCACATAGAAACTGTGGCCATTTTGAATCTATCACAGGAAGGTACTGGCACATATAATGGAAGATACAAAGGAACTTCAGCATAGCTACATCCAGATGCTCACGATATACTATCAGAAACCAGTCTCTTTCCTTGCTTACCTTTGTTTTGCTCTATGTTGACTTATTCTCAGGTGAGCTTTTCATTAATAGTAACCAAGGGACCTCCAACCACCATGGCCCTACCTCCTCACAGTGTCCCAACTCCAGAGCTTCTCCTCCCTAGATGTTGCACCACAGGGTCCCACGCCTGAATTCATGGGTCACAGGACCATCCCTGACCTGGGAGAAAGCACACACTGATTGACTAAGCCCAGGTCACACACCCACCCTGTGACTGGGAGATGGGATCAGTCTACCTAAGTTATGGGGATTAAGAGTGAGGGAGGGGATTTTCCCCTAAAGAAAGTAGAGATATTATTATTACTGGAAAAGAGCGAATAGATATTATGCAGACCCAAACAACAGATGTTTACTACAATAGGCTTCTCAGGATGGTGACTGGGAAAGAACAACCACGGAACGCACTGAATTTCTCACTGCAGACACATCACACAACTTTACCAGCTGACCAGCCCCAGCTTCCCAATGGGGTGGTACGTGACCACTGAACAGCTTGTTGTGCATGTGAAAAACAAAGACTTAAGACAAAGCCTTTTGCAATGAGCACTTGCACAATTCTTCCATCTGGCAAAAGCTGTCCCTTCTTGGACATTTGTCACATTGGTCCTGAAGACACCCCTCCCTGATAGGAATCACGATGTTTTGTCTTTTAACTTAGTGGTTTTTCTAGATCAGTTGCAAACAATTTCCTTCTTGCCTCCTACAGCCCTATCAAAGGCCAACTCATCAATGAATAAATGAATGAGAGAATGAACCACAACATCCCTCCCTAGAGCTGTGCTCACATCCAAAGCCCCTAGCTACGAAAGGCAAAAATGGAGCGATCCAACTAGCAATCCAACTCTTTGGAAGCTCTTAGACTCCAATGTACTAATTTTCATTGTAGCACTCATTTTTCATCTTACTGGACATCTCCTTAGTATGGGACAAGGGACTGGGTAAAGAAATTTTATTTTAAATTTCATCTCATGGTATAGCAGGTTAACATGGCCCTAAAGACTTGGTCTGCCATGGAATTGGACATCCCCCTTTTAGAATTGCAGCTACCCAACTAAGATGCTCAACTTCCTGTCAGTACACAAATGGCTCCAACCCAAAAAGGAGATGCTCTTCTACCCTCAATCATGAACATAATATCTGGGAAAGAAAAGGCCAGAGGCTTCAAGAGGCTCCCTTCCTTCCAAGGGAGCTTGTTTTGATATATGTAAGTAGCTATTAACAAAAGCAAATGGAATTTGGATTCATTTATGTTCTTTAAAGTCACAGCTTGCATAAGCTCTGGGTCCAGGACTTGCCTGATAGATTTTATTCCTTTCTATAATCTTAGCCTAAAGAAGTCTCAAACTAGAGTATGCATGAGAATCACCTGCTGTACTTTTTAGAAATGCACATTCCTGGACCCTGCAACATCTCAGCTGAGCTACAGACTATCCTTTAAGAAATATACTCCTTGAGAAATATGCTCTTTGAGGATATAACAAGGTTCTTAACTGCTGGGTCTCAGATCCTCAGAGAAGAGGCCAAGATTTTGTGACTGACACCCGGTTACAGGTTGACATGGCTAAAGCTTCCATGAGCTGGACCAGCCATTGTGGCATGTGGTCATTAGCCTAGTCAGCATGGTGAGCACTAGGATGGGCCAGCACTCTTCTCTGTGATGCGTAACTCACGTTAGCACTGTGGAGTGCCTGGTTATTGGTTTTCCAATACTAAACATGAAGAAAGAGCCTTTGGGTGTTGGGGAGAGGCAAGAATAATGTACCAAGGTCTCATAGTGAATTTCAAAGGAAAATCTGCTCATGTTTCCAGGGAGTATACCCATTAGGAAATAGCCAGAGCATTCAATTATTTTTAATAAGGCCTACCATTAAAAGAAACCATTTAATCAGCCTAACTTATTGGGGTTTTATCAGACTATAGGACAACTACAAAAGGTGTAACATACATGTAGCAGGATTACAGGAAGGAGAAAAAAGAGAGAAAGGAACAGAAGAAATATTTGAAGCAATAATAACAGAACTTTTCCCAAATTAATGTCGGAGATCAAATCACAGATCCAGAAAGTTCAGACAACAGCAAGCAGGATAAATGCCCAAAAAAAAACCTACACCATGGCAAGTCATACTCAAATTGCAGAAAATCAAAAATAAAGAAAAACTCTCTAAAGAAGTCAGAGGGGGAAAAACTCTTACCTATAAAAAAGCAAAAGTAAGAATTGCATTGAGGTTCTCCTTGGAAACCATGCAAGCAAGAATATAGCATAGTGAAATATTTGAAGTGTCATTGAGAGGGAAAAATCTATCAACCTAGAATTCTGTATCCTGAAAAACTATTCTTCAAAAGTGAAGGAGAAGTAAAGATTTTCCCAGACAGATAAAAACTAAGGGAATTTTTATTTAATTTTTAAATAAATTAAAAAATAAAGGAAAACTTATTCTTAGTTAATATAACATGTAAGTTTGTTCAAAACAATAACAATGTGTTCAATGATTATACCTTATGTATAAGTGTGATGAATTACATCAATGAGTCAAAAGCCAGGACTGAAAAATTAGGAATATTTTGTTATTATAAAGTACTTACACTGTCCATGAAGCAGTAGAGTGAAACTTGAAAGTGGACTTTGGTGTTGTGAAAATGGGACAGGTACATGCAAAAGAATAAAACTAGACCACTATTTTACACTACACATACAAAGAAACTCAAAATGAATGAAAAACCCAAATATAAGACCTGAAACCATAAAACTCTTCAAAGAAAATGTAGGCAGTAATTTCTTTGACATTGGCTGTAGAAACATTTATCTAAATATGTCTCCTCAGGCAAGAGAAACAAAAATAAACTATTGGGACTACATCAAAATAAAAAAGCTTTTTCACAGCAAAGGAACCCATCAACAAAATGGGGAGGCAACCTATAGAGTGGAAGATAATTGAAAATGATATATCCAAGAAGGGGTTAATATCCAAAATATGTAAAGAACTTAAACAACTGAACACTTAAAAAAATAAAAAATAAAAAATCTGAATAAAAATGAGCAAAGGCCCTGAATAGACATTGTGACAAGGAAGACACATAAATGGCCAATGAAAGCATGAAAAGATGCTCAACATGCTCAACATCACTTATCGCAGGGAAAATGCATATTAAAACCACAATGAGATATCATCTTACACCTGTCAGAATGACTAGAATCAGAAAGACAAGAAATAACAAGTGTTGGTGAGGATGTGGAGAAAAAGGAACTGTTGGTGGGAATGTAAACTGATGCAGCCCCTGTGAAAACAGTATAGAGTTTTCTCAAAATAATTAAAAATAGAATTACCAGAGTGCCTGGGTGGCTCAGTCAGTTAAGCCTCCGACTTCGGCTCAGGTCATGATCTCACATTCGTGAGTTCGAGCCCCAGCATCTGTGCTGACAGCTCAGAGCCTGGAGCCTGCTTCCGATTCTGTGTCTCCCTCTCTCTGACTCTCCCCACTCATGCTCTGAATCTCTCTGTCTCAAAAATAAATAAAATATTAAAAAAGATTTTTTAATGAATAAATAAATAATAAAAATAGAATTACCATATGATCCAGTAATTCCACTACTGGATATTTACCCAAGGAAAATGAAAACACTAATTCAAAAATATGCACCCCTATATTTACTGAAGCATTATTTACAATGGCCAACATATGGAAGCAACCCAAGTGCCCATCTATAGGTGAAGGGATAAAGAAAACATGGTATGTGTGTACACACACATACACACACACACACACACACACACACACACACACACACGAACTAGCTTCATTTTAAACAAAAGGTAATAGAACCACGGATTTGAAATCTTCCACATATTGATAGGCTTTATAGCTTTAATTCCAAGGAGGAAAACTAAGGGAAACAAAACAGTTTGGGGTCCTTATATGAATCTCCCACACTTTCCTGTTACATCCATTATTTTTATGAATAGTTAACAATAAATGTAAATGAGTATCCGGCCTTTATTCCATTTAAGCTCCACAATGACCCAATAAAGTAGATAAAATCTTCAATTTACAAGTGAGGGAGATGAAGCTCAGAGCTTCATCATCTGCCCAAAAATACATGGCAAAAAAGCACTGGACCTTGGATTTAATCCAGGTCTCTTTGGCCCCAAAGCACTGTGCTACACTGCCCTCCCAATGGGCAAGGAAGTCAACAGTTCATTGGAGAGTCATGGCTCAGACTTCTCTCACCACATAGCAATGATACGGGAGATACATTTCATTCTCAAGGTAGATGTAGCTCTACAGAAAGAAAAGCTAGAAACTGGGAATCAGCAGTAGATGGTGCCTAGGCTGTGGGTCCTGTGTTTTACTAGGCCTCTGTCTTGATGGAGAGAATCTATAACAGCATACCATCACAAGAGGGTATGTGATCCTCAAAGCCAAAGAAAAGTCAAGACAGATAGTAATGATGCATCCAGCCTTCTATTCAGCCCATACATTCAGGTTTCCTGAGCCAGTGCAGCCCCAGATCTGCCCTAAGGCTTTCTGAAGTCACTGCCAGAGAGGCAGGGAGAAAGTGTCCATCGAAGTATCTAGGCACTTTCAGGCCTCTTCAACAAATACAAAGGGTTTCCACATCAACCCTCAAATTGGATATTGATTTTTAAAAGGCCTCCAGGAAAATACTGTATCAACCATAAAACATGCCTCCTGTGCTCCAGACCATTTGCCATTTGACTCTGTATACATCTGCACTGATTGCATTGCTATTAACAGGCATTAAGAGTCTTACACCAAGCTCAACCTTTACTTCTTCAAATTATATCACTGGCTACTTGTTCTGATGGCTCTGCTGCACATTCCTACCTAAAACTTTCAGCATTTGCTGAAACCAGGAATTCCTCTCTCTTAGGGGCTGAGAAACCAGAACCCTATGAAAATGGAAGATATGGGGCGCCTGGGTGGCTCAGTCAGTTAAGCCTCCGGCTTCAGCTCAGGTCATGATCTCATGGTTCGTGGGTTCGAGCCCCACATGGGGCTCTGTGCTGATGGCTAGCTCAGAGCCTGGAGCCTGCTTCAGATTCTGTGTCTCCCTCTCTCTCTGATCCTCCCCTGCTTGTGCTATCTCTCTCTGTCTCTCAAAAAAAAATTAAAAATTAAAAATTAAAAAAAAAGAAATGGAAGATATGACAACACCAAGAGTCGAATGGCAAGGATGGTGAAGATTCCACATGTCCTGAGTTTCGGGCCACGTGTAAATCAGTGAACTGGCCAAAGGCAACTCAGAAATACAATCCTCTCCTAGAATCCAATCTATTTCCTCTCCTCTGCTAGACCTTTGCCACTTTCCCTAGCTCTCCAGGTCATCTTTGAATGCAAAAGCCACAGACGGAGCAAGAAGGCAGGGACCTGGGTTCTGGCTCTGGCTCTGCCACTGGTTGGCTGTGTGGGCTGGGGACAGGTCTTACCCCATGCATAAAAGGAAGGTGCCCCTGAGACTCCTTCCCATGGGAGGACCTGCCGTCATGCTTATCTCATTTTGGAGGCCTTCTGGAACCATCTTCATTTGGTTCCCTTTTTCCTATCAGCTCCAAATCTCAGAACATCTGTGCACCTGGTCATATAATCTCCCGTTAACAGAGGAAGGAGCCGACCCCACAGTAGTAGGAGAGCTCCCCATTTGCCGGGCTGTGACCATCGATGCCCAGCACACTTCTCACCACACATCCCACCCCACCGCTCTGCTGGTTACAAATGCCACAAATACTCAAATGGACACTGTCCTCACATCCCTTTCACTCCCTCACTGTGCACTCATGTGGTCAGGGGGAGGGAAGAGGAACAGCCTGACCCCCATCTCTAGAAATGGATATTATGTCTCCTACCCCGCCACAGTAACTGCCCTAAGGAATCTAGACCTAAGTCATGCACAGCATGGCAGCCTCCTGGCAGAAGGGACTGGTTAAAAGAATGGACATATGATCCAGTTTAGACGGACAAGCTAACAGCCAAAATTTTCTGACGTCATCTAGGAATGAAGGTTGTCCCTCTTTGGAAAGGGCTACCTGAAGTCAATTCTCTCTTCTGCAGTCTAAAAAGTACGATGTTTAGATAAGAAGTATAGAATCATTGCAGCAATTCTGCCAGCATGAAAAGCTAGGCTTGACAACACACAATGCACAGAGGAGAAACATAAAGACAACACAAAAGGCAGAAGGGGGATGTCTGACAACATTAATAAGCTGCTGAATCAAACCAATCCTGAAACCCACCTTGTACCTTCACTGGGTAAGCCAGGTCAAATGTAGTATCAATTCTTATAATATAACCTCCCAACTGATGTGTACACACCAAAGATCATACACAAACTGATCTACAATTACCCTTTAAAGGCCTTTTGATTAGCACTAGAGAGTAAAACCAGCTCATGCTCTTACTGCTTCTGCTAGAAGCCAAGAAGATTCTCCTTCCTAGGCCACCGACCGAGAACTCAGGGCAGAGTATCCCTCTCAGGGCTCTGCAGTCACACAAAGTGGCACCTAAGCCACTTTCTCTGCAGGCCCCACCAGAGCCAGGAAAGATTGCAATGCCACACAAGACTTAGAAGCCCTTTACAGCTTAACTGTTATTTGTTTAAAAATCAGTGATAACTTGAGGCACCCAGGTGGCTCAGTTAGTAAGCTTCTGACTCTTGATTTCGGCTCAGGTCACAATCTTAGAGTTCATGAGTTTGAGCCCCACGTCGGGCTCTGTGCTGACAACGAGGAGCCTGCTTGTGAGTCTCTTTCTTTCCTTCCCTCTCTGCCTCTCCCTCTCTTACTCTGTCTCTGTCTCAAAATAAGTAAACATTTTTTAAAAATCAGTGACAACTCTTAATAAAGTAATGGATCCCCAAATGATGCTAATATCACAGATGTTATGTGCCTCACGATGGAAATACACACCAATTCCCATGACATACTTGCCACACACAGAAAAAAAAAATTCAGTCTGTATCTGATCAAGTCTCTAGATCCACCTATCACTTTAAAAGAAATAAAAGGGATAGAGGAACATGTTACACAACTCTATGAAAATGCAGTCAATAAAATCTAGTATAGAAAACCCTAGAACAACCTGTTTATTCAAAACTAAATTACAAAGTAAAAGGGAGGTGGAGGGGAAATTCATAGATTAGAAGAGATTTAAGATACGGATTAACCATTTGTGGACCTTATTTGGATCTTGATTCAAATAAATATAAAACCATATCTAAAAGATAATCAGGGAGACTTATATGTTGATTGGATTATTTTATACAGGTTTCCCCTGCTATCTCAAAGCAGAGCCTTCCTGTGAAACATCTCATAAACAGAAAAGGCATTAAAGTGAAGAAGCAACTACCATTAATTTATATGGAAACATTTTTTAGCATTCCTAGACCCAAAAAAATAATATCTCAGGCTTTTCTGATACCTTAGGACACGTCTTGCTAACGGATGCACAGAATAAACTGAGATAAAGCAAGATGCTCCCAGACAGAGTTCAAAGTTCTGGCGGTTCGATGCTGAGATGCTGCTGAGTGTGGTTCCAGGGAAGGAGCTGCACTGTGCTTCTAGAGGGCTTGCTGCAAAACAAATGCTACACTCTACTCTTGCTTTCTGCCTCCTTTTTAAAAAATTTTTAACATTTATTTCTTTTTGAGAGACAGAGAGAGACAGATCATGAGTTGGCGGGGGGAGGCGTGCAGAGAGAGAGGGAGACACAGAATCAGAAGCAGGCTTCAGGCTCTGAGTTGTCAGCACAGAGCTTGATTTGGGGCTTGAACCCAGGAACTGTGAGATCATGACCTGAGCCGAAGTCTGACGCTCAATTGACTGAGCCACCAGGCGCCCCTCTGCCTCCTTTTTATAAAGGTAAAAATCCTCCTGGGATTTCTGTTGGTTAACAAAAACTGGCACTATTGCAGGTCTTTTGAAAAAGCAAAGTGGCTGAATGCCCACTGTCAAAATACTAGAAATACCTGTATTAAGCAATTAGTATTCTTTGGTTGTAATATGGTATTGTGGTTAGGTTTCTTTTAACATCTTTGTCTTTTACAGATGCATTTGAAAATATTTACAGATGATAAAAATATAATGTCTAGACTTGCCAAATAATCTGAACAGGGGTGGGGGGGGCAGGGAAGAGACGAGACTGGCCAGGAGTCATTCATTATTGAACCATGTGAGCAGTCCATGGGATTCCTTATAATACTCTCTCCTCTTTTGTAACTATTATAGTTGAAAGTTTGTGTAACAGAGAAACATTTTTAAATGAATGGAACAAATCCAAAGATGAAGAAGAGTCCAAATTCTTTGCCAAAGTCCTGGTGTCTTTTCCAGGATAATCTGCTTACACAAAGTAACACTTTTTATATAAATTTCCCTCAAGTAATTACCTTAGATCGACTACTTTCAGTTGACACATCTTCTTTCCAAATATTACTGGGAATTTCTGAAAGAAATTCAAGATGAGTGCTCTTTCCATAGTGTTACATTAAGAAGTTTAATTCACAGAAAATTCTATATAAAGCCCTATCAAATATTAAATGGATGACCAGTGTGATGTATTTCACACTGCTTGTGCACTTTTAGAAACTTATTCACCTTAATTTCTACAATCTTAGCAGGGGAAGACCTTTCTCTTCCTGATACCAAAGATAGAAACCATAATGGCGGGGCACCTGGGTGGCTCAGTCGGTTGAGCATTCCACTTCGGCTCAGGTCATGATCTCACATGGGTGAGATCCCCGCGTCAGGCTCTGGGCTGATAGCTCAGAGCCTGGAGCCTGCTTTGGATTCTGTGTGTGTGTGTGTCTCTCTCTCTGGCCCTCCCCGGCTCATGATCTTTCTCTCAAAAATAAATAAATGTTAAGAAAAAAAAAAAAGAAACTATAATGATGTATTACTTACATAAAGATGTAAAATTTAGCAGACTGAAACCACTGTCTTATCATAATGAAAGGCATTTGCCAGACATGACAGAAAAACAGATCAATATCTTTAGAATTAAACAAACAAAAAACTCTGTCAAGTCAGCCAGTGAGGCAGGGGAAAAAATTACCACCCTTGTTTTTAAAATTAGCAAAAGATCTGGACAATGATTCCCAAAAGAAAAGGAGCTAATGTAGGATTGCCAGTTAAATGTGAATTTCAGAAGAACAACAAATAATTCCAAGGGTACCTGGGGGCCTCTGTCAGTTAAGCATCTGACTCTTGGTTTTGGCTCAGGTCATGATCTCATGGTTCATGAGTTCAAGCCCCATGTTAGGTTCTGTGGTGTTGGCCTAGAGCTTGTTCTCTCTCTCTCTCTCTCTCTCTCTCTCTCTCTCTCTCTCTCTCTCCCCTCCCCCCTGCCCCTCATGCAAACATGTGTATGCGCTCTCTCTCGCTCACTCTCTCTCTCTCTCTCTCTCTCAAAATAAATAAATAAACATTTAAAAACAAACAAACAGGGGCACCTGGGTGGCTCAGTCTGTTAATTGTCCTACTTTGGCTCAGGTCATGATCTCACAGTTCACAGGTTCAAGCCCCATGTTGGATTTGTGCTGACAGCTCAGAGTCTGGAGCCTGCTTTGGATTCTGTATCTCCCTCTTTCTCTGCCCCTCCCCTGCTCACACTGTCTCTTTGTCTTTCTCAAAAATAAACATTTAAAAAAAATGTAAAGACAATTCCAGGTAAATAACAAATAAGTTCTTATTTGAGCCATACTTACACTAATACATTATTTATTATTCATGTGAATGCAAACTTCTATAATTTGTATTATTTTACATTATTCAAATGTATGCAACTTACAATTTAGGTAATCCTATATTCATATTTTTATTTGTCAACTCTGGCAACACTAAACTAATTATGAATAAGTTTGAGAAAATGACCAACCTCATTCCTACCCTACCCTATGCCTCATGTCCCACCCAGGGACAGCAAGGACAGCAGGAGAGCAGCCGCCAGCAGGAGAAGGAAGCACACAGGCACCAGACCCTGGGCCGTGGGGGCGCGTGGCCTCAGGGCCTCCGGAGGGCAGGAGGGAGGCGGCCAGCAAAGCAAGGAGGCAGGAGAGGCTGTATGTTTGGTTGAATGTCCCTAGACATGTTCTTCAGGGGGAAAGGAAAAGTGTGATCGCAGCTTAGAGCAGAGGATCCCCCAAAGAAGCATCACGTTTATTATTTGCTCTTAAAACTTTGTTGTGATGTATCCAAACACATTTTTATCCTATCTGGAAAACTTGATTATGTATTATGTAACGTATACAAAACAGAATTTAGAAACCCGTGTACTTCCCTCCCGCTTTAAAAATGGAAAACATTACTGATTCAATGGGAGCCTTCCATGTCCCTCCAATATATCACTCACCCTCCTGCCTTCACACCTAAGTAATCACCAACCTGAGGTTCAGAGTTATCATTGCCCTTAATTTTCTCATGCCTTTTTTACATAGACATGCACTCCTAAACAATGTATCATTTTTGCCTGCTTTTGTACTTCATATAAATAGGCTAATGTATGGGTTCTTGTACATTTTGCCTTTTTTCACTCAACATTTTGACGATGAAATTGGTCCACAATAATGAGTATAGCTTTAGATTGGCCATTTTCAGTACTGTGTAGTATTCTACCCTTTGCATATACTATAATTGTAGTCTTCTGTTATGGGCATTTGGCTGGTTTCCAATTCTTTTATTGCTACCAAACAATGCTGCTATGAATGTCCTTACACGTGGGTCTTGGCATATATTTAAGCACATTTCTCTAGGGCATATACTGGAGTAACATTAAAAGATCAATGCTACAAAGTAAGCATGCAAATTTATATTCCCACCAGCAGCAATAAGTATGTTTTACACTTATGTCCTGCTAAGGTTAATTGGAAACTCTCCTTTAAAGCAGATTGAGTTCAAAGCCTGCTGAAAATGAATAGGAGGCCTGGTATGAGTAGTTACTAAGCCTGAAAATCAGCCCCACATAAGCATAGGCTGCCTGTCAGATGTAGACTGAATCCAAGGGGATTTGGGCTGGATTGAGACAGGTTTGGGACATTTTTTTTAATTGTGAGTGTTTTAATCCTTATTCCTGTCCTCTAAGATTAAAAAGCACTCATTGTAAATAAAATTAGTTTCATAATTCCTAAAAACACATCTCATAGAAATGGAACAACCCTATGATGGTCACCATTAACCACATGACTTACAATCTATGTGATTTTTTGTATATACAAAAACCACCTTTGTTTTTTTTTTACACAAACAGGATCAAATATTTTGATTTGCAGTTTACATATTTTACTGTTCAACATATCTTCTCAAGAAAAGAAACAATCTACATTTATTGAAAATTCTACTATTCAATGAACATTTACTAGGCACCTGTTCTTGGGCAGGATGGAGTCTATAAAGAAAATTAAACAACTCCACCATTAAGAGACTCCCACTCTAAAAGGAAAGAAACTAATACACGGGTCATTGTAATGGGACCCTGTTTATCAAGCACCTTCTGTAAACCAGGCATGGTATTTGACCCTTAACGAATGGGGTAAGCAGAAAAATGGCCCCCCAACGATGTCCACATCCTAATCTTAATAATGCTATGTTACATAGCAAAGAGCAATCAGGATTGCTAATTGGCTAACCTTAAGATAAGGAGAACATCTGGACTGTCCCAGGGACCCAGTGTAATCAATCATAAGAGTCCTTAAGAGGGGAGGAGGGAAGCAGAAGCATCAGAACCAGAGAGATGGCAGCATGGGAAAGACTTGGCCATCTATTGCTGGATTTGAAGACGGAAGCAGACTATGAGCCAAGGAATGCAGGCACTTTCTAGAAGCTGGAAAAGGCAATAAAATGGATTCTCTTTCTTACAGTCTCCAGAAAGAACTCAGCTTTGCTGCTTTTTTTGCCCATTGAGACCCATGTCAGATTTCTCATTTCCAGAAATGAGTGTTATTTAAGCCAATGTTTTGATATCTGTTCTAGTAGGAATAGGAATAGGAAAAAGAATACAAATACGAAGCTAAGACATCCCACTAGCATCCTCCCTGCCATCGTGGACATAGATGCTACGGCCTCCACAGGACAAATCAGGGAACCGAGGACCCAGGAAGTTAAATTACTAGCGTGGGATCATGGTGGCAGAGCCAGAGTCCAGCCTGGGTCTGTCTACCTTCAAAGTCTGCACTGAGGCTGCCCCGCCACCTCCCTGCGTGTGGCCAGCTGCAACGCAAGGCAAATGGGGACACGCACTGCCACCGAGGAAAGCAAAGCATAGGGTACAGACAGAACTCTGCTTGGGGCCAGCCTGGGAGGGTTGTGTGGAGCCCTTTGAGTCTTTCAAATGATGGGTAGAATTTTGACAGAGATGGGAAGGAAAGGAGAAGTTAGGAAATGCAATGTAGTTCGGTGAGGCCGAACTTTGGGACACGAGGTAGTACCCAGCAGGAGGTGAGGCTGGGCACAAGGGCTAGAAACCAGCACTCTCCTGGTGATGGCCACTAGCCATCTGTGGCTAATGACATTAAAATTTAAATTAACTGAAATCAAATTAATTAAAAATTTAGTTCCTTGGTTTATGTCATTTAAATTTTCTTTTTTTTCTTTTTTTTATAAATGTTTATTTATTTTTGAGAGACAGAGCACAAAGAGGGGAGGGGCAGAGAGAGGGAGACACAGGATCTGAAGCAGGCTCCAGGCTCTGAACTGTCAGCACAGAACCCAATGCGGGGCTTGAACCCACAGACCCCAAGATCAGGACCCGAGCTGAAGTCAGACATTTAATCGACTGAGCCACCCAAGCGCCCCTAAAATTTCAACAGCCACGTGTGTCTACTATTGGACAGTGCAGATACAGAACATTCTATGGGCAATGCTGCTGACAATGGGAAGTCCTTGTGTCCGAGGCACTGCGCACCTGAGGGAACAATCCATAGACTTCCACAACACTCTCCACCTCACCCCTCAGACTTATTATCTACTATTGTGCCCTCTCCCCAGAAGCTCTGCAGACGTCTTCAAGAACAGATACACAGGGGCGCCTGGGTGGCTCAGTCGGTTGAGCCTCCGACTTCGGCTCAGGTCAGATCTCACGTTTGTGGGTTCGAGCCCCGCGTCAGGCTCTGTGCTGACAGCTAGCTCAGAGCCTGGAGCCTGCTTCCGGTTCTGTGTCTCCTCTCTCTACCCCTCCCCCTCTCATGCTCTGTCTCTCTCTGTATCAAAAATAAATAAAAAATTATAAAAAAATAAAAAAAATACAAGATCAGATACACAATAAACATCCACAAAAAATACTTGAAACTCCCAGCACTGACCTAGAGATCCTTATCTAGTCCTAAAACTAAACTATTCTGGGAAGTAGGTCCAGCTTTTCTCCACTGTCAATACTTTTTTAAAAAAATAGAACATTCAGCCCTTATCTGAGTCAGATCCATGCTGCCCTGTGAAATAGTTTTTAAGGAGGAGGGACAGAGCCGCTCACATGTGTGGAGTATCAGTCAGGTTACAAAGCAGCTGACACATGGTGTCCCGGAACCTCATTCAGTACTGTCCTCTCTATCAGGGGAGGAGAGGAGGGCCTGTCCAGCCCACCCCCACGCCCCAGAGGGGCCTTTCCTATTCCACAGAGTCTGCCCCACTCTGGTTCCCAAAAAAAGGGGGCTGAAATCCACGTCTGCCAGAACACAGGGCTCCACACCTAACAAGCCTAGATGCAAAGGTAAGAGTATTTTGTGATTTGGCAATTGAGTTTAGAATGATGTCAGATGCAAAGGGAAATCCAATTAGTTGCCATAATGACCTATGTTACATTGGGGTCCTTATGGGGTGGATGGGGGTGTTCTTGGAGATCCGATGCTCTTATCCCCTCAGCGGGACCCTGGAAGTGCACAGAGCACGTATGTACAATGCTAACCCTGTTTGGCAGGCCTCGCAAGCAGCTCCGATCAATTTCTCATCCGCAACTCAACCCTTGTCCTCTCCCAAACAGCCCCGCAGTGACAAATGAGGAAAGAGGGAGACTCCACCCGGACATCCCCC
>NC_043708.1:30347915-30353235 GCF_006229205.1 Suricata suricatta
CCCCCCCCGCTGGCAAGTAAGGTTTCGGACCCAAGCATCAGCTAGTGAACTTTTCTCCCCTGCGGGGCTGAGGACTCAGATGTACAGGGTTGATCCCCCCCCTTCCCCCGGCCCAAGCAAGGGAGAGGGAAGACTGCCCACTGCCAACTCAGCCTTACAAATGAGCCCTTTGGCCAGCTGATGTAGATATTTATGCCAGGGCCTGGGCCTGCTCTGGGTCTAAGGGGCCAAGAATGGAAACAAAAGCCAATAATCACTGCCCAGTGTGGTATTTTAGGTAGGGCCCCATGCACATCTGGAAGGGAGGGGAGCAGAAGGAGGCAAGATATGAGTTCCTAGTCTGGGAGCTTTCTGTGTGTCTGATCACAGGTGCCAAGCATTGAATTAGTCATAAACTTTGGTTCATGACACTCAACACTGGCCTATGCAGGGCCCACTTTCATCTCTCACTTGATCAGCCACTGACCTTTACTAATGGACAAATACCTTCAAACCCATCCTTCCCTCCCCCTAAAGGTAACGTGCTGACACTAACTTACACTAACTGTATGGTTTCCCCGGCCATACAGTTCCAACCCCCTGCTACCCCTAACTTCACCCTGAACCCCATGTCCAGCATTACCTTGCTTTTTTTTTCATAGAGCATTATTGTAGTTCTAAGTATTCCTAAGAGATTTTTCCTTTGATTTTAGCTCTTTTTGAGTTTATGAAAGACGACATGCTCCACCATTTGGTGTGGGTTTTTTTACTAAATATCATATGACCAAGACGCATCCCTATTTTCGCATGTCACTGTTGTTCATTTGTTTTGCCCTTGTGTAATTCTCCACTGTGTGAAAGAATCAGCTAATCTGTCCTCCAACTAATGGACATCTGGGCTTTTTCCAGGCTGATAGTATTACAAACATAGCTGCAAATGTCCCCTTCTGGACATGAGTTTCTCTTGGGTATACGTACCTAGGAGTGGAATTCTGGGCCATAAGAAATGTGAATTTCAACCCTGGGAGACAATGAGATAATATCAAAGTGTTTTCCACTTGATAGCATTTCCTCCAGTTTCTAAGATGATTATTTCCTCTTCCTGTCCTTCTCAATTTTGTTTAAGTTTCCCGTGTCAGCTCTATCAAAATGTTTCTGTCAAGTTCTTTGCCTACCACATGAGTAGCATCTTGGACAAATCCTCCAGGTGGAAAAGAAAAATTCTTGTCAGGCACCTGAGAAATGAGAAGGGCGTCAACACAGACACAGGGACCCACCCCAGTCCAGACACTGAGACAGCTAGTCAAATGGAAGGGAACTGTCTAGAAGCCGCTTCACATTTGGCAAATGCAAGATAAAAAAGAGGGCTATGGTGGAGCCAAAGCCTGTCCCTCATCCAACTTTGGTTGCTCAGTCTCTCCACCCCAAAACCTCCCGTAACCACCATGCTTACTAATTTTTAAATAAAGACCAAAAGCCTATGAATGGGAGGACATCATTTGTGAAGTAGCCAATTTCAGGTTTAAATGAGAGCAAGGGGTCCAGCTTGGCCATCACTGTAGAGTCTGATTCATTTCAGTAAATATCTACAGAACGCTTTGCAGTATGACCCAGCACATTGACAAATAAGATCTCTATTCTGCCCTCTGTGTGAGTTCGTTCTTTCCGCCAAACAGGATCGTGCATGATGTGCTGAGGGGGCTCATTAGTGCTGAGAAAACGGAGATGCTGGCCTGATCTCAAGATGCTCATTGTAGAAGGATCCGCAAAAGTTAGTTCACACAAGTGAACCAGATACAGGAGTTGGTCAAAGGTTAAGAGTGACCGATTCTCACCAAAAGGGCGGTAAAGTTCCTGGCAAGTAATGCAGGAGCCAGATTTTGAAGGTCAAACCAAGCCAGCAAGAGCAGAGTGAACAAATAATATACATAAAACCACTAAGAAATCAAATTCCTTGCTCAGACTTCTTGACCTTCTCATTTTTTTCCCTATTTTCAAACTTCTTAAATCTATTTCCTTCCTCCAGTCACACTAAGCACTAAGAAAGTGGAACCCATAAAACGCTGTTAAACGTGCAATATCTGAATGTATTTTTTTTCCATAAACACCAACAAAGTCTCATCCCCAACAGGCCCTTGGCCATGGGCTGAGCTCTGGGGATGCACCAGGAGAGAAATGGACCCAGTTCCCGCGCCCCCCCCCCCCCCAGCTCCTGGTCTTCGAGGGTAGACAGAGGATTAGACAAAGACAGGCAGTTGACTTGGCCTGACCATCAGCCAGACTCCATCAGCCTGGGCAAGCCCCTCCCCCATCCCATCCTGCCCTGAATCATTTTCAGCAAATCGTGCAGGATTACAGAAATGGCTGCCTCCTTGGTAATTAAAAGAATCCTGACCAGCGTCCCAGGTAGCCGAGTGGCTGCTCAGAACTCAGAGACCAAAAAATCAGGTGCTTCCTCCATAATAGCCTCCAATCTGATACTTGATAGCTGTCGGTTTCCAGAGTCAAACAAATGACAGGCATTTTATGAAGGCAGGAAGCAAATGAGGGAACAAGGGTTGGGGTCTAGGCCTCGAGGGAGCTCAATTAGTGAGCCAGATAAAGTTAAACCAAAAGGGCACGCTCTCGGTTTCCTAGAAAGCCAGCTGGAAAAGATGCCAGTCCTTAAGCCTCGTCACTCATAAGATTAACAGAAGAGAAGGGGTGCCCAAGGGAATACCGCAACAAGCCAGAGGATTCTGCTCCTCCCACTGACACTGCCACTAATAACCAGAACCACACTTCTCAGGCCACCAAGAAGCCACAGAGGAGAGCTGGAGACTTTGCGGATAGGTTGAAACTCAAAGACATCACCCTTTAGCGGTTCGGACACAAACACATACTATGAATGCTTTCTTACAGACTCCTCTGTCGCATCTGGGTTTAGTGTTGTCTCGCTGAGCCATCACTTTCTCTAACAGGAACGGCACTGCTGGCAGGATGAGCCCTCCCCAAGCACTCCTGCAGCTGCTTGGTGGCTGGGAGGGCACACCACCTGTGAATCCATATAAACTGGGATGTGGTTTCCAGAGGTGCATATGCACCATGAGTGTTTCAGGCAAGCCATTTAGCTTCCCCGAGACTCACTTGCAAAAGGCCACTAAAAAGACCCACCTTGTTCTTACAAGCATAAGCGATCGTGGAAAATGCCTAGCCCAGCACTGCTAAATGGTAACTCTTATGGCTGCCCCCTAAATGTACCCAAATAACTGCAAACTCAAGACAACAGCTTCCTCTTGATATTTTATAAACATGAGTGTGTGTGTGTGTGTGTGTGTGTGTGTGTGTGTGTGTGAGAGAGAGAGAGAGAGAGAGAAAGAGAGAGAGAGAGAGAGAGGGAATGCTGCTGGGATACACATGAGTCTATTTTCAGTTCTTGTTTTACTTCATCATGTCTATCAAATTATTAAACTAAAGAAGCTGGAGGAAAACCTAACCAATGTCCCTATTTTCCTCTCAAGTCCCTATAGCTTTCCCCTAAAAGTTGCTTCCTCCAATTTCAGGAGGCAGAGAAGGAAAGCCATATGGCTTGAGATGCTAGACATGCCCAGCAGCAAACAAGCCCCCCACCATTTGTCTCCGGGCCTCTCATGTGGGCGGGCATCCAGATTTCAGTCGGGGTGCTCTGCTCTGCGTCTCTGTCTTGACTGTTCCTAATTATTGGAGGGAACGCTGTGGCTCTCCTGACCCCGGAGTTTAAGAGCTGCGAGTCCTAATATCAAACCAAGCAGCTTCATTTAAAAGGCATCCTCATCTGCATCCATAAAAGTCCCTCCCAGAGCCCTTACTCGCCCCAGCTTCGGGAATGCCTGCTGTCGAGGATTTATGACACGCCCTGGATCTAATCTGCCGCACCTTAACTGCTGCTGTTGCACATCTGGTCATAAAAGCAAGGGCCGGCCCAACACGGGGACAAACACTTTTCTTTCCTAAGTGGCTGCAAATCTGATCTCACAGTGATAGCTGGGCTCCCCACCTCAGCAGCCAGCATCTGGGCAGTCACTAAAGCTTGTCAACCTCTGCAAGGCTTTTTCTCCTCCACACGCGACAGCTATAAAGATGATTCTCATAGAGCAAGAGTTACAAATAAAGAACCTGCAACCTGAACAGGTGGTAAGGGGGCTAGGCCCGGAGATAAGCAGCAAAGCACGCGCTGGTCAAGGAGCCAACGTTGTTCTCACAAAGATGCCAACTGCTTTCACACGGACACTCAGGCTGCCAGGAGAGACAAGCAGCTATCCTGAGAGACTGCTTTTTGGCCAGAGATCGGCTGGATTAAGTTTGATCAAATGAGCCGCCAGGTGGTTTAATAGTACATTTTTTAAGGCAACGGAATCCGTCATTAAACCAATTGGGGTGGGGTGGGGGGAGCAATAATCGAGACCAGAAAGGAACACAATGCGGTCAGTTCCAGATTTTACGATGCCCCGGACAGCCTGTCCTGTGCACAGAATTGGCACGTTTCATATCGTTCAGAGACTCCAGTCAGACCAAGGTTCAACAAGTAGTTCAACCTCCCTGCCCCGAAGCCAGGGAAAGAGACTCTCCAACACTGCGCTGCTCCTCTCCACAGCCCACCCCCACCCCCGCCCCCCTGCCTCCACCCCTCCTCCCGGGCTGTGCCCAGCAGGAGGGAGCATTAAAATTATCTGCTGTGGGTTTTACGAGCAGCGATCGCTTTTTAAAACAACAACAACACAAGATCCTTGTGTGGCTCTCGGGTAACCTAAAACTCCGGAGGCAGAGCTGCCCCCCGCCGCCTGCCAAGAACGCCAGCGCCCTGGGACCCGGACCGGGCGCAGCGTTGAGACCAACAGGGCAGCCCACTCGAGCGGAGAGCGAGCCTCGTTCGGACACAGGAGGCATCCGCTCGGAGCAAAATGCCCTGGGAGAGAGACTGGGAAAGAAAACCCACCAGTGACAGTTCGGGGGGGAACGCGGGAGGCAGAGTCGGCGCTGCAAGAAAGGATGGGGGTGGGGGAGAATGGGAGAAATTTTTATTTCTGCAACTTCGCCCAGAAGCCCTCGAGGACTGGGTGAGAGGTGCAGGGGGGGAGGCGCGACGGCGCGATACCTCTCTCCCCCCTCCCTCGGCCCCAAAGGTTGCCGGCAAGGGACCTCAGGCTCCCTCCGCAGGTGGGCGCGCGGCCGGGGGCGCACTTACCCTGGGGCCCGTGGTGCGGTGGCTGCGAGCCGAGGACAGCTGCACCAACACGAGCAGCAAGTGGGGCGTGAGCAAGCGGGCGCAGCGCGCGGGCAGCATGGTGCCAGCCGGACCGGGCAGCCGGCTGCGGGCGGGGGG
>NC_043708.1:30353335-30372214 GCF_006229205.1 Suricata suricatta
CCGGGGAGGGGAGCTGGAGCGCGAGCGTGTGCTCTGCGCCCTGCGCCGGCTCGCTCGCTCGCTCGCTCGGCTCGGCCGGGCCGCGGCGACAGCAGGTTGGACGCCAGAGCGCGGGCCATGGGAATTCCCGTTATAAACCCCGGGAAGGGGCGGGGCGGAGCCTAGCGGCCCTGATTGACAGGCCGAGGGACCGGTAGCAGCCGACCCTCCGGCAGGTTAAAGCCAATGGGAGAGCGGAAAGAGGGGCGGCCTGCGGTCAAGCCCACCGAGGAGCAGCACCCGCTCGCGGGGCCTGAGTGGGCTCCCGGAGAGGCTGGGAGGAAGAGCAACTTTCTCTCGGCCCTTCTGTCTGAAGATGCCCCGCAGAGCTCCGGCAGCCCTGACTCCCGGAATGCCCCCCCGGCTAAAAAGCATGCCCTAAGCATGTGTAGTTTTCTACCTAAGCCCACCAGTTGTCGCAGCAGTCCTGTAAAATACGCAGGAAAAATACTCCTAGCCCCCTTTTTCTGATGAGGATATTAGGGCGCAGGGGAGCTGAGAAATCTCCCCCGCCGCATCAACACCAAGAACAACCGACAAGGTGGTCCACGCAGGCCAGGCTGTGACTTGCGTTGGGAGTGGAGAATGGGTGCATTCATTTATTTCAAAGTTTTGCGGGGGTGACAACCCAAGCGCGACAGCTTTCCCCCGGGGAGAAGTGTCATCGAGGAGATAACGGTGAAGCCTGTGCGAGGCATCCGCCTGTGGCGGACGGCCCCTGTGGGTATGGGATAATGCCCACCTGTGGCCCCGTGGTGGCTCCAGGCCTCCGGGCTCCCTGCCTCCGACTGGAGGGCCAAGGCACAACCACTCTGAGGCCCAGGAGTCCTGAGGGAGGAGGCCAGAGGGGGGCCTGGTCTCCTAGTGGGGGAGCAGAAGAAAAAAGTATTGATGGAGAGGGGGTCTGTGGGTCCAAAGACCCCAGGCTGGATCAGAATGGGGAGAGGACACCTCTCCTGTGTGCCCAGCCCACTTGGAGATGATAGCGCAACACAAGGTCCAGCCAGATGTCAGCGGGCTTTCCCCAGGGTGATCCTCAAAGGGCCACCTTGGGAAGAGTCACAGATGCTTTGCAGCAGCTCCTCGAATGGAACCTGATGATCCTCTGCATCCAACCCAAGAATACCATGATTTCTCTTTTTATGGGAGTACAACCCTTAGTGTTTCCTTCCATGGGTCGCGACCACTCCGTTTACAAGGAGGGAATCTTTTCTCTAAGCTGACTGGAAGTGGCACTACCAGTACCTAATTCCTCTTCCAATCTATGACCGAGAGGTCCTAACAAAAGTTAGCTCTGCTCCCTTATGCCTTCTCTCCCGGACTGTGTGAGCACGCTTCCCTTCCAGCCCCTACATTCAGTTTTGCCCACTCCCCTTGCCTGCCGCCATTCAGCCCCCACCCTGCATCCTTCTAAACAGCAAGCCTGAATAGACCACCCCCTACTTAATAAACTCTCCCCAGTGCCCTCAGATAAAACAGCCCAGCCTGGATGCTGGAACAATAACAGAGTCTTGAGGTTCTCCAAACAAAAATGAATAAAATCTCTAAGAGAACTGCCTGTCTTCCTCTGCCAAGAAATAACACAGTGGTCAGACACTGTTTCTGGAGCTAGACAGGATGGGTTCAAATCCTGGGTCTGCCACCTAGTGGCATAACCTTGCAGAAGTCAATGTACTTGTCTGGGGTCCAGTCTTCCCCTCTGTAAAATGGGGATAAAAATAGTCTCTACTTCAGGAGTTGACAGGATTTAAGGAGATGCTGAAGTTAGAAATAGCACATCTAGCATAAGAAGAGGGCAAGATAATTGCCTTATCTCGTTTTATCTTCAGAATGATCCCGGGAGGCAGAGAGATAGATCCAACTTTATAGGTAAGCAAACCCGATACGCCCTGAGGCTGTGACTTTCTTCCCTCATTTGGCTGGTAGATGACATCCGAGATCCCAGGCCAGGTTTTCAGATTCTAACTCTGCCTCCATCATGTGGTGACTACAGTGTCCAATCTCAAATGCCATAGGGTTAGATGTTCCCTGTGTGCTCACTGGGAATTTCTTGAGTGACCTGCAAAGGACCTGAGACTTCTGAGCTGCACCGGGCTCGAGGGGAAGAGCGTGGAAGCAGCCTCTGAGATCTGGCATCCTGGGAATTTGCCCAGCTGGACTTGTGACATTTGTCCAGTACTGCTGTGCCTCACGCAGCACTTGTATCAATTTCCGTGTGCCCCATTGTGTTCCCCCAGCAGGCGTCGGCAGGATGGAAATGTTATCGTTGAGCTCAGTGGCCCGACAGGTTTGTTGTGACTCTACCACCTGGCGCTGTCCACACCATCAAGCTGGTCAATTTCTTTCCATTGCTGGAATTATTGAGAAATCTGTTGGAGTAAGTAAATATGCTTGCGATGGCCCCCCCAGTATCTGGCAGCACAAGGTGCCCAGGGAAAAGGCATTGCAATTGTCCTTTTCATCCACCACCACATGCTGCTTTCCAGCCAGAGAGCCTATTTCCAAGTGGTCGCTGGTCCAAAAGTCTACATTTTCTGGATTTCAACCATGTAGCTGAGCTTAAAATATGAGCAGCCACTCTCCAGTCACTTTGCTTAGCAAGTATTTTCTTTCCCTCTGGTTGGCATGCGGGGCCTGTCGTAACCATGGCCATCATTCAAACGATGCATTTTCTTCTCTCGACTCCTCCCAGAGCCAGAGAAGGTTAGAAATTCCAGAGAACTACTAGTCCTAAACAGCGTCTCTCTGCCAGGCTCAATCTTCCGATCCAAGCAAAAAGTGAAATTGACAAGTTCCTTCTTTCCCTGGAGGCCGGGCTTATGGTCCAAAAATAAATCTAGCTGTTCTGGCATCTGGTCTGTCCAGTTTCAGCCATATTCTTTGTCCTCTGGGACTTCTATTTGCAAGGGGATATTTCAGTAGAAGAAAAATAATTCTTTATATCCCATTTGGAGGCCTAGGGGCCTCAAATATTTAGTCCTAGCTAGAAATGTCTATCAAGTCTATCTGTTTCTATATAATCCAGAGGGGTCTTGCCTTGCCTCACATTCCAAATAGAACCTTTCCATTTATTTTCACAAGCAGTTTGGTGCGTCTCCTTCTGTGTCCTGTGTACAATGCTCATTACTATGAGGAGTCTTTGGATACACACCCTGCCCTCTGAGAAATTACAATTTAATTTAAGACACAAAGCAGACAGATACTTGGAAACAGATATTTAAGAGCAATTTGTTCAGGAGACTCAGAGAGCAGTGACCCACTATAGACCTAATGGGCAGGGAAGGCCTCATGGAGAAGGTAGATCTTGAATGGAGCTTTGGAGAAAAGTGCTTCTGTAATATAAATATGCTTTGATTTATATTCACTTTGCTTGTGGCAACAGCTAGCAACATAAAAAGGTAAGTTGTGTCCTAGAACTTGGACTCTTTACAAATACACTACTGTACTCAGAAACCTGGGACACCAGGAATCTTGGGTCTAAAGAAAGAAAAGTGAATATGTGAGGTGATGGATGTGTTAATTAAGTAGATGGGGAAAGAAAGCCTTTCATGATGTATCCGTATATCAAATCATCATGCCATAGCCTTCAAATATCTTATCATTTTATTTGCCAACTATACGAAGCTGAAAAAATAGACATGTCAAAAAGAATTAGAGTGACTTACGCAATTTGGAAGCGTATTTATCTCTTGGATACAAACTCCCTTCAAAGTCGAGCTCCATCTCACTCGGGCTTCTTCTAGCATCACTGTCGTTCATAATAAGCAGCTTCTGCCTCATAGTACAAGACGGTTGCACAAGCTCTAGCTATCATATCTGTTTTCTAGTCAGCAGGGAGGAAAATGGGTAAAAGAAGAGAATTCCCCCTCTCACATTTTATTGTACCCAAATGGCAACATCTAGCTACCCAAAAAAAAAAAAAAAAGCAAAAAGAAAACCTAATTTTAATTTGAGGTAGCCACGGCTGTCCAGCTAAAAATTAGGGTTTATGTGACAAGGAAAGAATAAAATCCAGGAGACAAGTAGCAACAGGGGCTACCATCATTATGACACCTGGAATTGCCAACCAAAGAACCATGGACCATGCAATAGAGTTCAGAGTATCAGTTGTGGGCCTTTCCTCTACTTCTACATGTCCAGCTCCCTCATGATCAAAAATATTAATAGGTTAGGGCCAGACACCTAAACTCTTTCTTTTAAAATATAATTGACAAATAATATTGTGCTAACACAGTGATTTGATATATGTCTATATATCAAATTATTACCGTAATAAGTTAACATCCATGTCCTCAAATAGTTACAATTTTTTTCTTGTGTTAAGAACTTCTTCTTTTTTTTATTTAAAATTTAGTTAGTAAATATACAGTGCAGTTTTGGTTTCAGGAGTAGAATTCAGTGATTTGTCACTTACATGTAACACCCAGTGCTCATCACAAGTGCCCTCCTTACGCCCATCACCCATCTAGCCCATCTTCCACCTACCTCCCTCTGCAACCCATAGTTTGTTCTCTATCATTAAAACTCTCTTGTGGTTTATTTCCCTCTCTTCTTTTCCCCTCTTCCCATGTAGTCATCTGTTTCATTTCTTAATTAAATTCTACATATGAGTAAAATCATATGGTATTTGTCTTCCTCTGACTTATTTCGCTTAGCATAATACATTCTAGCTCCATCCACGTCGTTGCACACGATTTCATTCTTCTTGATGGCTGAGTAATTTTCCATCGTGTATATATACACAGCATCTTCTTTATCCATTCATCAGTTGATGGACATTTGGGCTCTCTCCATAGTTTGACTATTGATAAGAACTTTGGGGATCTATTCAGTTAGCAACTTTCAGTACAGCATTATTAAGTCTCATTATGCAGATGGGGAACTGAGGCTTAACCACAGAGGTTAACCTTACCAATGGTGGTCCTTACATTTTACATGCACATCAGGAACTTTGGCATCCTCTTAAATCTGTTAGTCCTAAGAGTCAGAGCACATGCTATATTCACACGTGCTATTTTGTGTATTACTGAAGGTTGTTTCCACATGTCTGAGTTTTCCCCACTCACCTACTTTATCTTTCATTTGCCTGTTTTATTGGTCTCTATTTTTTACACTGGAGCCCATGAGGCAAAGAGCCTTTCCAATGTGTTCAAACCCATAACCGTCATGCTTGGGTGCTCCAAGAGATAGCATTATTACAAGGACCTTGCTTAGACTGAGGTTTAGACTCCATTTCAAATCATCATCATTTGGTCCTAATCTATCCATACAGAGACAATCCAATCAATCAAACAAATGTTATTGTTTTCCTACAGTGTGCCAGACACTGCACTAGGCACTGGGTATACAGTGAGACCAAAGAGAGAAAATGACTGATCTCACAGAAGACAGACATTAAGCAACGATTATCAACAATCAATTCACTAGTTCCAAGTGTCCACAGTATAGCAAAGATGTACAGGGCATTTGGGGAGTTATAAAAAAGAATGTCTAACTCATTCTGGAGGGTTAACTTTCCTGAGAAAAGTTAATCTCTAAAGGATGTCCAGTTTAAGCTGAACAAAGACAAGAGGAAGAACATACTTTGCATAATGAACAGCATCTGCAAAGGCACCACGGCAGGAGAAAATGTGGAACTAAATTTGCAACCAACTGGGTCATTTTTCTTAAAGTGTGCTCTGCATCCAGTGTGGACCCCAATGAGGAGCTTGAACTCACAACCCTGAGATCAAGACCTGAGCTGATATCAAAAGTTGGACACTTAACCTACTGAGTCACCCCTGTAGGTGCCCCTGGATTATCCTTACCTCATTAACTCTCAGCAGTCCAAGAAAAATAGTTATCACCATTCACCATCTGGGTCTGATGGACTCATTTCATGTTATTATGTTTCTAAGGAATTTTACAAGTAATTTACAGAAGTAGGAATAAAAGGCGAGTATATTAGTTAACTATTGCTGCATAACAAATGACTCCCCAAACTTAGCTTAAACAACAAACATTATCTTATAGCTGCTGTGGGTCAGAAATCTGGGAGTGGCTTTGATGGGTGGTTCTGGCTCAGGGTCTCTCATGAGGTTGCAGGCAGGGCTAGCTGGTTTCATAGGCATCCGACCTGTGCAATCATGGGAAGTCCTATACTCGACTTCATAGTCTGTTGTTGCTGTCTTAAAATTTTTAATTTTTGATCAGGGAGCCCCCATTTTCATTTTGCACTGGACCCCATAAATTATGTAACCAGTTCTGGTGGTAGTCAACCTATTAGCCAGGATTATAATCATCTAGGGCTAGAAGACCCACTTTCTAGCTCACTCTCCGGGTTATTAGCAAGTTTCAGTTCCTCACTGGCTATAGGCCAGATAGTTTCCTTCTTCTCCACTTATATCACAGTGGGATGTCTGGCTTCCCCCAGAGCAAGGGATCTGAACAAGAGCCCAAGATGGAAGATGCAGCCTTTCATAATCTAATCTCAGTAGTGACATACCATCATTTCTGCCATTTTCTATTGGTCACATAGATCAACCCTAGAAAAATGTAGGAAGGGACGACACAAGGGTGTGAATACCAGGAGGTAGAGATCAATGGAAGCCATCTTGGAGGCTGGCTACCACAGGTAGCTAAAACCAGCTTTGTTAGAAATGTTAAGAACTTATATATAACAAAATTTTATTTCATATTTTCCTAGTTTTTTTCTTTTCTAAAAAAATTTTTTTAACATTTATTTATTTTTGAGAGAGAGAGCCAGATCATGCACAGGGGAGGGGTAGAGAGAGAAGGAGACACAGAATCCGAAGCAGGCTCCAGGCTCTGAACTGTCAGCACAGAAGCTGACGTGGGGCTCAAACCCACGAACTGGGAGATCATGACCTGAGCCGAAGTCAGATGTTCAACCAACTGAGCCACCCAGGCACCCCATATTTTCCTAGTTTTCAAAGTAACACACTTGAAATAGACAACAAACTTTGACTAAAACTATCCACACATCAAACATCATGAGCTTGGAACATAATCATGTAAACACTGATTCTAGATTTCAAATTCATCTCTAAACTATGTAGCTTATTATTCCTTAGATTCCTTCTGTTTGCATTTGCAATCAAAACACAACACTCTTTGCGGTGGCTCAAAATTTTGTTGAAGAGAGGATGGCCATCTTTTTTGTTCTATAATTGCAAAACATTTTCATTTCCAGATTCACAAACATAATTAAAATCTTCACGGAGTGCGTGGTGGCTCAGTCGGTCGGGCATCCAACTTCGGTTCAGGTCATAATCTTGTGGTCCCGTCTGTGAGTTCAACCCCTATGTTGGGCTCTGTACTGACAACTCAGAGCCTGGAGCCTGCTTCTGATTCTGTGTGTGTGTGTGTGTGTGTGTGTGTGTGTGTGTATTTCTCTCTACTCTTCCCCTGCTCATCCTCTGTCTCTCAAAGGTGAATAAATGTTTAAAAAAAAAAAAGAAAAAATTTAAAATAAAAATGAAATCTTCAACCCGATTAACCAATTAATATTTTTATTTCTGTACCATCTATTTCCTCTTTGCACTTACACCTGTCTTCAAAACCTATCTACTCACAAACCACCTCAAGTAAATGTTGGTATGCAAAGAATATAAATAATTAAAGAATACTGTCAGTCTTTTTGGCAAAATAAAAAGGTTCAGGCTCTTCTCAAGAAAAAGTGTATAATCAAGTCCATCTTGTTGACTGATCAACTGAATGAAAATATCATATTTCCTTTTTGTCTTTAAAAACGTATTCTTAATTCATTGGTAAGTCAGTTGGAGAAAATTCCATCAAGATATCATCATCCAAAGATTCCTAGGCTAAGATTTCTCTTACATAATCAATTTCACCATCTTCATTTGCTTATATTCTGGAACACTACCACCTTTTTGCATTCATGTTCTGATTTATGTAGGAACTGTGAAACCTCTTTATCAATTTACTTCTCTTTGCCACTAACAGTATAAAAATTAAAAATCCAGAATTTTCATTTGTATGCAGTGAAGCTAAAAGCACATCATGAAGATGGTGCCTCCTTCTATATATCTTCTTGGCAAATGATATAATACTTTAGGCAACGAGTTACGAATACTAAAGGATGATAAAATACTGATGATCAATGACACTGTTACTGCATCCTTCTAGGTAATTCCGCCATTCTTCAGCTTTCTTATTTTAGTCTTTTTCAGCACCGTTGGGAATAAATGATGAGTAATGTGAAATAATTCCTAGAATGACAAATAAATGTTTCAAGACATAGGAAAAACTAGGATCACTAAGAGCTTGTAATGTATCTTACATTTATAAGAGGGTTCCAGTGCACCATATCATAATTGCAAGATAGAATGAGGTTCAGTCTCTATTGAAAAAAAAATAGGTAAGTTTTATCTTTGTGTTTCGGAAGACATCCGAAAAAAAGAATAAAAGCCAAAGAATATTGATGCTTTACAAGTTGCAAGTGCATTTTAAAATCAACTAAGATTGGGTCCTATGGACCCTGGGTGGTGTTGACACACTCATCTAGGGGATTTGGGAGAAGTGGCACCACTGAGGTGACCCAAAGCAGGCACTCTTCGTGCCCCACCCCCATCCTTCCAGCAGAGAAGTCTCCTTGCAGATCCCTCCTCTTTCTGCCTGAGGATTCTCTCTGGCTGCAGGGTGCCTGCTCAGGGCAGAGGACAGCCAGAAGTGACTTGGAAGGTAATCCCCCAGGAGCAACCCTCACCCAATAGAGACCCAGAATTAGTGGGCACATTCCTCAACTTCCTTATCGCCCAGCAAGACAACTGAAGTGTGTTCCACAGTCTCTCAGTGCATCCCCCACAGGATTAAGCCCCAGCTGCCCAGAGCAGTAGCCCTCTCATTAATGAACCATTAACTGGCATTTCTCCCTTCCTTGTTACACTTCCACATTCCCTGACTATGTTTCCTTGGACCACCTCCAAACAAACTGCTTGACCAAAAGTCCTTGTCTCAGACTCTGCCATCGAGAGAAGCTAAGCCAGGACACCGGGTGAAACCACCACGTCACAATAGAGCAGCTCCCAAACCATCGGCAAGGCTATCCTTGCTCTCCCAGAGCCTGGGTGCTATCTACACAGTGTATGAGAAAAGTGGGCTGACCCAAGCAAGCCAGACAGTGAGGAGAGTAGTTAATGATGGCACATTGCAGTTTAGGAGAAATAATGCCTTTAGAGGTCATTAGAATAAGAAGCTGCCTAAAAACATCACAAATGCTTTATCCATGTGACAAAAAGTTGGAATGGGCTCCCAGGAGCGGCAGACGGACAGTCTGACCTCATTTAAGAAGCACCCTGGGGCAGTGGATTGGCCCCTGACAAGGAGAAGGAAGGCTCGGGTTCCCATCCAGACCTCCATGGCCATTCCCGCCACCACTGACACCAGAGAGGGCAGAGCGGTATGGGCCCTTCACAGAGTTGCTGTGAGGAATGAATGAAACCATGAGTTGTAGTAGAATGCTCTGTGTTTTTCATCTTCTTGAGCAAAATAATTTGCCAGCTCCCTTGGGGTGCAGGCTGGGGCAGACTCTGGCCTCCAGCAGATGGCCTTATTTTGGAGAACCCACATGAGTCCCTTTAGTCATGTAAATGAAGAGTTAGTAGCTGTGGGTGTCCTGGGGGAAAGAGTAAAACAAGTCCTTTCCTGTGCGGAAGCTCTGCTCCTTTAGAGGAGTCTAGTCACCCAGGAGACGGAGGGACCAGTTCTATGTCTGGGCAGTGGCAGGCTGGGGTCCTCCTGGAGCTGTGGCACCCAGAGAGTGGCTGCAGGGGTGAGCTGGGACCCTAGGGCTCAGACCTGGGTGAGGCCCACTCATCCTGTGGCTGAGGGTGGGGGGCAGGCATCGTCCCTTGAGGCATGTCAGTACCTGTAACAGCCCCAAGATCAGAAGATTTGCCCCCCACCTTCCAGCTCTGCCTCCCATCTTAGAGGCTTCCTTCACCAGCTCAGCTACTGTGTCCCTTCCGTCTGGCTTTTGAAGGGACCCAGTCAGGTCCTGTCCATAAGCCACATCACTGCAGTATGGGCAACCTCCCATGGTAGCTTTCTGAGGACTTTGGTCTATGTGGGCACCTAGAACTTACTGTCTTCCCCAAGGTTGGGACTAGCTATCCTGGTAGCTTGGTCACTATCAGCCATAGAGAAACATAAAAGAGGCAGGTGTGAGTCCTCTGTCGTGGAAGGGTCACAAGCACCAAGGGATGCTGAATGCGCAGCGGGGAGAGAGGGGGCCACCTTCCCTAGAGACTTGCATCCATTTCCAGCAGGTGCGGGCCTGTGCTGCACAGCCACAAACACACTCTGCACACCCCAGGCTGTACCGACATGCGCATGCCAGGGGTCTAGCAGAACCCGGGCACCGTGCCTGGGCACCGTTCCATGTTAGTTCCCTCCCTGGCCCCATTTCCTGCTGCTGCTGTAACAAATCACCCCAGTGCTGAAACAAAACCCAAATTTACTATCGACAGGTATGGCACTCCTAGGTACAAAAGCAGTCTCAGGCAGCTGAAACCTAAGGGCTGCATTCCTTCTGGAGGTTCTGGAGGAGAGTCTGCTTCCTTGCCTTTTCCCTGGTGGCCACCTCCGTTCCCTGGCCTGTGGCCCCACCCTGCTTCTGGAACTCCACACCGTCAGCATAGCCTCTTCCCATCTCTTTCTGAGCTGGCACGCCCACCTCCCTCTCACAAGGCCCCTTGTGGTTCCATGCAGCCCACCGAATAACCCAGAATAATCTTTCTAGCTCAAGATATATATTTAATCATATCTGCAAAGTCCATTTTGACAGGTTTTAGGGATTAGGATATGGACATCTTCAGGGTTCAGTATTACTGAGCCTATCGAATTCCCACACACCTCATTTTCTGATGGATTCTCTCCCACCTTTTCTTTAACTGAAGTGTCATTAACTCCAGGGCTTATGTTCATCCTCCCAACATTCAGTCCCTGCTCTGGGGACTCTGTTTACTGCCACAGTCTCAGTGCTGACTTGTGCTTCAGTGACTAAAGCCTTCAGCCTGTGCACCTTACCTGCTTGTCACAAACAAAGTGCAAGGTCTCCTTACCACTCAAAGGTTCACGTCTCGCTCATGCCCTGGCAGCCATCCACACCGCCTCCAGACTCCTGGCCCTGCAGGCTCAAAATCCTGCCTCCCCACCACAAACCCCGCCCCTCTTTCCCCCATTCCACACACCCCCACTCTCCTCCAGCTCTGCAGTTACCGCATTCATGGAATCCGTTTGCCCTCTGATTTTCCCGAGGTGCAGTGCGCTCATTCACTCGCCCCATCACACCATACTCCTGCCCACAGATGCCTAGTTACCTATATTTGCTATTTTTTCTACAATGAACTTTGTATCTGTGGTAAGGGGAAAGTGTTGCTTCAGACAGAAAAAGGAAAGATCCGGTCCCTGGGTGGCTCAGTCGTCAAGCACCTGACTTTGGATCAGGTCATGATTTCACAGTTCATGAGTTTGAGCCCCACATTGGGTGAGCTTGAGTCCTGCTTTGGGTGAGCCCCACTTTTCTCTCTCTCTCTCTCTCTCTCTTTCTCTCTCTCTCTCTGCCCCTTGTGGGATTCTCTCTCTGCCCCTCACTCACTTGCATCCTCTCTCTCTCAAAAAAAAAAAGAAAAATGGAAAAAGAAAAAAGAAAAAGGAAAGACCCAATCCAGTTTACACTCCTCACCATGCAGCAGTCCAATGTCTCCATGCCCCCTACGCCCATGGCCCCACATCAGGAGCGCCCGGTCCAACTGAGATGTTCAGAATTCAGACCACACCCTCACCTAGACTACCTTATCTCCTCTCCAGCCATCAGCTGACCACCTCCCTCAGATGTCAGCCATGGTGATGTAACCAAACTGACAAAACTGGCCAACAAGGAGAAATAAACATGAACTCAGTGGGTTTTTTCCACAAGCCCCACATATGTATGTATTTTCGTGGCCAGTGTTTATTGAGCATTTACAACATACAAAGCACTTTATAAATACAACTCATTTCAGCCTCATGACAAACGTATTGTCCCCAGTATTGTTCCTATTTTTCAGGTCAGGAAACTGAATGTAGAAAGCCTAAGACACTGTCCTGAGGTTAAACAGACCTCAGTGGCAAAGTCCTTTCCAAACCTGAACATGTCTAACCCCACAGCCCACGTTCCTCGCCACTAGGCTATAAGAGCTAGGCGACTAGATGGCACTGCTCCTGTGTGACAGTCTAAGGGCCCAGCTGGCACCGGAGGCAGAAACCATGTGGGCTCCATGGACCTAGGTTCAAGGTTAATGGTATAGCCTCTGGACAAAACGGTACTGAGGAAGGATCTAGGTCTGAGAGGCAAGGCAACAGCAAACACAACCCCATGGGGGGGCGGGGGGGCACTGCACAGAGGCACAAAGGACTTAACACCCAGCCAAGGACACCCTAGACTGTCCACACGGGCACTGCCACTGGCCTAACCCTTCTGAATTTTGTCCTCCCAACAGCCCACTGCTTCCTATGGTCCTGTGTCTGTGCTGCTGGACAAGGCCCCTCATACAGCCACAACTCTGACCAGTTAGACCACAGACACTTTGAAGTTGGGTCCCATAGCTTCTCTTTTTCTGGCATGTCTACCCTCTCCCACACGTCCATGCTTGGTCACACTTGTTAGTTTGACCACTTGAATGGCCAGATGACGGGGCACCTGGGTGGCTCAGTTGGTTGAGCATCTGACTTCGGCTCAGGTCATGATCTCACGGCTCGTGGGTTCAAGCCCCATGTCAGGCTTTGTGCTGACAGCTCAAAGCCTGGAGCCTGCTTCAGATTCTGTGTCTCCCTCTCTCTCTGCCCCTCCCCCACATGCAGTCTATCTCTCTCTCAAAAATGAATAAATGTTAAAAGAAATTTAAAAATCACTTAAAATAAAAATAAGTGGCCAGATGACATGGAGGTAAGGGACTCTGGGCGAGCCAAATTGAATAAATTATTTTAAAATTAACTAGGATGAAATGCAAATGAGGAGAAATTATTTTCTCATGGGAGTGGTGTATTTTTAATAAGAACATGTGAAAGTCCTTGGACATATTTCATTCCTACGTCTGTGCCTTTACCAGATGTCTTGCACAATTAGACATCTGTGCAAAGACAGAAAAACTTGCATTTTGGATGCATGCATTAGAGGCAGGAAATATAACATCACAGTTAAGAGTTTCAGCCTGGGAGTTAGACAGGCGGAGATTGAAATTCCAGCTCTGTGATTTGCTGGCTGACCATGGACAAGTCACCCCACCTCTCTGGGCCTCGGCTTTCTCATTTGTGCAATACTAATTAAAAGGGCCTTCCTCCTTCACACCCATCGGGACGGCTATTATTAAAAGAAAACAAAAAAATCCAAAAATAAGTATTACCAAGCTTGTGGAGAAATTGAACCCTGGTGCATGCCTGGTGGGGATGTAACATGCTGTGGCTGCTATGGAAAACGGCTTGGCCCTTCCTCAGAAAGCAAACAAGTTACAGAATTACCCGACGACCCTGCAATTCCAGTCCTGGGTACATACCTGAAAAACTGGAGAGCAGGAACCCAAACAGATATTTGTACAGCAGCAGACTCATTCATCATGACCCAAAGGGAGAGCAATCTCGATGTCCATTATCGATGCATGGATAAATGAAATGTGGTGCACCCAGAAGACAGGGAATTATTCAGCCTTACAAAAGAAGGGGATTCGGACATACACTCCCACGTAGATAAAGCTTGAAGACATGATGCTAAGTGAAATAAGCGCCACACAAAGGGCAGACATTGCAAGATTCCACTTCTAGGCGCTAACCAGAGCTGTCAAAGTCACAGACACGGGAAGTAGAATGCTGGTTCCCAGGAGCTGGAGAGGGCGGGTGGGGAGGTGCGGCTTTGTGGTTTCAGAGTTTTTGTTTGGAAAGATAGAGTTTGGGGGGGGGGGGGCTGGGTTTTTTTTTTTTTAATGTTTGTTTATTTTTGAGAGAGACAGAGACAGAGACAGAGCATGAGCAGGGGAGGGGCAGAAAGAGAGGGAGACACAGAATTGGAAGCAGGCTCCAGGCTCTGAGCTGTCAGCACAGAGCCCAAGGCAGGGCTCAAACCCACAGACCATGAGATCATGACCCGGGCCGAAGTCAGAAGCTTAATCGACTGAGCCACTCAGGCGTCCCTGGAAAGGTAGAGTTTTGGAAGTAAATTATAGTGATAGTTATGCCACCGTGTGAACATACTTAATGGTGAACCGTATAGCTAAAAATAGTTAAAATGGTAATTTCTATGTTCTCTGTGTTTTACCACACAAGAAAGTGCCTTCCTTGTAGTCTTGTTGTGAGAGCAGGATGGATCGAAGCTGGTAGAGCTGCTGGGAGTCAGGACGGAGAGCAGCGTGTTGCTAACTCACAGATGTCACCACCGTTGGTCCTCAGAACCAGTGGCTGAGTCTTGACAAACTCAGGATGTACAAGTAGGACCGAATGAGGGGGAGCAGACTAGAAACCCCACAGTGAGATGTGAGGGGATTCTAACCAGACTACAGGGCCCAGGGAGACTTAAGTGTCCAAAGCATCCAGGATAAAAAAGAGAAGGACCTAGAAGAAACCAAGAGAGAAAAAAATCTTCAGGGGCTCCCATGAAAGAGGGCCACAGCAAGCTTGCCAGAGGGGCGCCTGGGCAGCTCAGTCGGTTAAGCATCCAGCTTCAGCTCAGGTCATGACCTCACAGTGCATGGGTTCGAGCCCCGCATCAGGTTCTGTATTGACAACTAGCTCAGAGCCTGGAGCCTGCTTCAGATTCTGTGTCTCCCTCTCTCTCTCTGACCCTACACTGCTCACACTGTCTCTGTCTCTCTAAAATAAATAAAAGCCATAAAAAAATTTTTTTTATTTTCTTAAAGGGAAAAACACAGGATGCCCTGTTAAATTTGAATGTCAGACCAACAATGAATCATTTTTTTGTAGTAAGTATGTCCCAAATTCCACATAACCCTGATTTATTGCATGGGACATACTTACGCTAAAAATTTATTCACTGTCGATCCAAAATTCATATTCAATTAGGTGTCCTGTATTTTTATTTGCCAAATCTAGCAACCCTACGCCAGAGGCATGCCTTAGCCTTCAGCACTTTATACTAAGTCACTTTTAAGCTGATTACAGATCGTAGAGTATCCTAGTAGCTAAAAGTCTGGTCAGGACAACTGGTGGGGAACAGAAGACAGGACCGGATTCTTTGCAAATTTATTCTTTCACAGTTGAGGTTCTAGAAATAGCAAGCTCCCTTAACTGTCTGAATATAGAAATTAATTTTTCAAACTTAAATTTGCAGGCCCACTTTGGAGGAAGCCCACCCAGCAAGCCAAGGGCCAAAAGCTGTGGTTCTTGCTTGGGAGAGCCGGAACGGGAGGTAAGCTGTACCAAGGTCCACCGCAGACTGAGGTCTGGTTGATAAAAGTCAAATCGCCATCCTGCACCCAGAGGGCACCCTCTCCCCCGCCACCCCTCCCCGCCCCTTACCCCAGGCCTGGCTGAGCCCCATCACCTCCAGCCCAGGCCACCGTGGTCATTTGCATAAAGGGCAGTAGAAGATTCCTCTGAAAGCAGAGACCTAAAAAGGGCTTTGTCTGTGTAAAACCAAACAGGATTCTCCCGCCTCAGCCCTAAACTGATTAAAAGCTGGAGTCATTCGTTTTGTTTTGAGAAGTGCCAGGGTTTTATGCTCGAGGTGCCCCCTTCCCTCCTCAGTACTTCCAGCTGCTGAGATATATCAGTGTGACAGACCACACACCCGCAGGCCCAGCGGTGCAGAGGCCTGGCGGAGATTAAACCCCAGGCTCAAGGGAGGGCCCCCTGTGCAGGAGGGGAGCCGAGCTCGGAGAGCGGAGCTCAAGGAGAGAACCCTCCTTGCCGACCCTCATTCACCCCAGCCCGTGCCCCTGGTCCTTCCCACCGTCACACAAGAGACAAGTCAAAGGCAAGTCCGACGGAAAAGATCAGCACTGTACTGAATGTGTCCCAACATGCCTTCCTCTTGATTTTCTTTTTGAACTTAACCAAATTTATTTACTCCACAACGAACTTCATGGGGCAAGATGTCCAAGGGCATAGACGGGGGAGGAGCCAAAAGGAGGCATAGTTTGTATTTTCAGCCCAGCTTGATCACGTGATGGGGGACCTGGGGCCCTTGGCCACAGCGTGGCCATGCTTCCCAGTCGGAGGCTACAACCAGGACAAAAACCGGATAAAATGTGCGACGTGAAAGCGTGTGTCTGCTCTCTTGTTTATTGTCTGCGTCACCCACCCAACAGAATGCACTCACTCGGGCTGGAGACACACTAGCTAGAACAGAGCCAGGTATCCAGCTGGGGTTCCATAAGTGTTTCTAGTCGAATGAATAAAGAACAGCAGGTGCACTGGTAAAGGAAGGGAGCACAGGGCACGAGAGCTGCCCTTCGCACCCGAGCAAACCTCCTCTCTTCCCCGCGATGTTTTCTGGGGATCTTTCTGAGTGCTCCGGGTTCCTGAGCAATTTTTCTCACACCAGGTTCTGAAGCAAATGGCCGTCAAGTATGTGGTATTGGGCACCCTTATCATACTCATTTTCCCTTTGCCTTTGGAGCTCTGTGCCCTCATCAGCAATGCCAAGGTGCCAAGGCAGGATGTGGGTGACCTGGAAGGGGTGTCCTTCTGAGATCCCAGCAGGGAGCCTTTGGTGACTCTGCCCCCCTCTTTCTGACCCTAGCTGCCAAGCGCCCTGCCTGTAGAATGGGGTTATCTGGAGTTAAAAGAAATAAAAACAAGGCAGAAGTACTTGAGGGAGCAGGCCAGAGAAACAGGAGGCCAGAGAAGCAGACCTGGGCCCTGAGTGTCCTGGAGACGGAGGAGGCTTCCCATCCCACAAGGGGGCTATCAGTGCTTTCCCTGCCGCCTGCTTCCTTCCTCCCCTCCTCCCCATCCCCACCCCCACCCAATGCTGTAATGAAAAATTCATGTTAAAAGGTTCACATGTGATCTGATTTTCAACACTTTAATTGGATTTAATAAAAGCAGGGAGTGTAGTGTGCCCCCGGCCCTTCCTCCCCAGGGTGCTCCTCACCACTGCTCCACCCACCCCTTCTCCTTCTCGCTACTTTCCCAAGCTTCTCTCTCTCTTCTGAGACTCTGCTTTGTCTCTCCTCTCCCTGTCTCTGTGCTCTCCTCTCACCCATCGCTCCCCTTCTTCCCTTCCGGCCAGCTCTTCTGCGTGGAGCCCAGCACTTTCTGAGCTCCAGTACCATTAATCTTCTCTTCCTTCCCCAACTGCTGGAAGAGCAGCCTCCTCACTTACAACCCTGATGAATGGGATATTTCCAAATACCCGGGGAATGGGATGTTTCTCAAGAAACTCCATTTAAAAAAATTTTTTTAATGTTTATTTATTTTTGAGAGAGAAAGAGACAGAGAGAAAGAGCGCAAGTGGAAAAGGGGCAAAGAGAGAGACAGAGATACAGAATCCGAAGGAGGCTCCAGGCTCCAAGCTGTCAGCACAGAGCCCGACATGGGGCTCGAACTCATGAACTGTGAGATCATGACCCGGGCTGAAGTCAGACGCTCAGCTGACTGAGCCACCCGGGCACCCCCAAGAAACTCCATTTTATCAGATTCTAGAACATACACTATCTACTAAGAGCGTTATAGGATTAACACCCAAAATCTTTAATAGAGGCAAATTAAATATAATTAGTATATTGGTTATTAGCATGAAAGTGTCACCATTAAAGGCCCTCATTCTTGAGGCGACTAACATTTCCTGGATACAGTCTGGGCCTTGGCACTGCCACCTCATTTTTTTTTAAACAAATATAGCTAAACTACATAGGAAAAGAAAACAATCTAAGCTGTTTCCATGATGCATGGTAAATGGCTGGAAATTGTCATATCTATATCCTTAGCGACAACAAAATCCTGTACAGCTAAAAAGCTCTGGACACCAGCTTCCCTGCACCTGGTGCCCCAGGACCAGCTCACAGTTAAGACCCTGAAAATGTGCCTTTATTCCTCTGCCCTCTGCTGCATCACCCACACAACCAGAGGGGCACAGGCGGGCTCTAAGCTTTTTATATTTAATGCCTCTATCAGTAAAAATGTTTTAAGCATCCATCCTCACTATATATATTTACATATCTAGTTATAATGTACTATTTGTGCTCATACATGACATACACAGCACACAGAATATTTTAAAGGAGAGAAACACAAAATAACTGATTTTTTTTTCTAATCACAATGGCTTCCATTTATTTATCACTCGCTAATACTTCAAGGCAAAATTACTTAGGACAAGACAGCGTGAGAGTTGCTATAAATTCATCTTTCAAGTAGACTTCAAGATAATCTACATTTATTTTTGTCACTGATTTCTTGCCAGTTCATTGTTTCCACCTCGTAATGTGGCCGGCTGAAAAGTACAACCCGTAAGAGAAATGAGAGAAGTATCAATTCGGCCATTGTCATCATTTTTGCTTGAAAGACAATATTCGATTATTTTAGAGTATTTTATTAATACTCTCTTTAAAACTTGGTTTGTTTTTTTTAATGTTTTATTTACTTTTGATACAGAGAGAGACAGAGCATGAGAGGGAGAGGGGCAGAGAGAGAGGGAGACACAGAACCGGAAGCAGGCTCCAGGCTCTGAGCTAGCTGTCAGCACAGAGCCCGACGCAGGGCTCGAACCCACGAACGTGAGATCATGACCTGAGCCGAAGCCGGAGGCTTAACTGACTGAGCCACCCAGGCGCCCCAAAACTTGGTTTTTTGGGGACGCCTGGGTGGCTCAGTCAGTTAAGCGTC